>NW_022995380.1:5593247-5645067 GCF_004354385.1 Drosophila innubila
CACAAACAGCGAGAAAATCAATTCAAATTGGAGGTTGCTTTTCCAATTGCCTGTGAAGTGAAATCGAAATCGATTCGCGCCACAGTACACACACTTTAAGCTGGTCTTTCATTATTCAATATCAGTCTCATCAATTATTTGCAGAGCTGCAGCAAACCGACAGAGTAAGTTTTCCATATCAACTAAAAAGCGCATTAGCTATACTTAAAATGTGCATCATTTTTTTTAAAGAGCAGCTTAAAAGATAAAATCATTATCCTCATAATAATATTTCATTTTTTGCACTATTAAATTGAGATTATTTATAATTATCTTTGTTATGACAGCATAGTTAATGAAATTCAAAATAATGAAACGCTTACGCTATAAAAGGATGTTATTATAAAAGTATATTTAAAAATTTAAAAAAGAAAATTATGCATAAATAAAAGCACATTTTGCACAGTCAACCATGTATAAATTTAATTAGAGAGCATGCATGCTAATGAATTTATGTGTAAGCCAAAGAGAGTATAAAGAGCAATTAATATGGAAACGTGTTTCGGAGCTGCGCCGATTACCACAAAAGGCGATGTTCGCACGAGTTGGCATTATGAAGAAATACAAGCGGAAATAACTACTCATTAAGGGCAATGGCCACGTAAGCTGCCAACGGCCAACGGACAACGGCCAACGGACAACTGGCCAACTGCAAGCTGCAACAACAACAACAAGAACAACCATGACGACCGTAACAGAATTCAGTGTGGCAATAGAAATCATTACAATAAAACCTAATGGCACCGAAAGCAACAGCCAACAGGCAAGACACAACAGCCAACTGCCAACTACCAACTGCCAAGAGCCAAGAAAAGAAAGTCATTTAGTGGCGGCTGCCAAACGAGTGTGCAGACAAATGGCAGACACGTTCCAACCATCATGAACATCTTGGACGAACGGAGAAGTCCAAAGGAGGCTCGAGGAGCAGACAATCAAAATCCATTTGAGTCGGAAATGAGTGAAATCAACATGACACTGTGTGTGTCTTTAACTGCAGCTCGCAGTCGTACATAACTCTGGACTCCTTTTGGTTTGCCAAATGTCAAGGCTTTCAACTACACTCTGCTACATGAATGAGTTAAGCAGCAGCAAAGCGTACGCTTCATTCGGTTTTGTTCGGTGCGAATTCCTCAACATCTCTGGCATGCAAGCGAAATATGTTTTGTTATTAAATTGTTGCTTGGCACGCCCGCTTCCCGCACTGCTTGCCACACGCAGCCTTATCTACGACGCATAATAATTTCTGGCTGATAGCTTGGGTAGCCGCATGAAGCTGTCGAGTCAACGGTATCCTTTTCTCTGGCGCTCAAGGACACAGGAGTATACAGACTTCTGGCCGCTTAGCTGCTGCGGCGAGTCAACTGAATTCCAAAAAGCAAAACTGGAATTTTTATTGCAAATTGTAAAATTTTTACTAAAACAGAACACAAGGCACAACAGCAAGTATAGCAGCAACAAGGACCTGCCTTGCTTCGTCTGGCCTGATTGTTTGGCAATGTCGACAGATTTCATTGTCACTATGCCAATGTACTGAAAGAAACGGTCTGCCATTGAAATCGATAATATTTGCAGCTCCAGTTGCTCCATATTAGTCTGCAACTGGAGTACTTAATTTCATGCTAGGACAAAGAACAAGTGACAAAGAACACCTCAATCCCATTGTGACCAATCCTTTTGGCATATACAAAATTTAGTTAGGAAAACACCTTAAATAACTCAAACAAAAAGTGGAAAACTCCCTACGATGTGCAGAACAAAAGCCGGATATGGATCATTCAAAGGTTTCATTTCCTTAAATTGCGACCGAGAATCAAAAGTTAACTGAAGCTGGGAAAGTCAAAAGCCCAACAAAAATGAAACTTAACTTCATACCACAACTATAACAAAGCAATCAATACGGGCAAGGAAAATCTGCATTTTTGTAATAACTCTAGAAGGATAAAATGTTTGATCCTTGCACAGTCGACGAGTTCACCTTGTGATGAAGTCAGCGAAAACCTCGAGTCGAATTTTGACTTGAGCTTGGTCTTGCTCTGCCACCTCATGACTCTTGGCACGTTCACGTGCAGCCATTAAATAATATTTGGTCGATTGCGTCTAAGAATCCGTCAAA
Organism: Drosophila innubila; assembly: GCF_004354385.1. Classification (NCBI taxonomy): domain Eukaryota; kingdom Metazoa; phylum Arthropoda; class Insecta; order Diptera; family Drosophilidae; genus Drosophila; species Drosophila innubila. Next base: position 5,595,400 of record NW_022995380.1, read on the forward strand.
ATTAAAGACGAAAAAGCTTGTAAAATCAGCAAATTGTCAAAACAAGTGTAAAATCACAAATGATGGCATTATAAATCGTGACTGGTCGACGGAAACGCAGAAATCAACATTGGCGGCTTTTTTCTTCTGTTTTTATTTCGTATTTATATTAATTTTTCAATTGCTGTAACTGTAGATAAATTATAATGTTTATGGTATGAACGGCGTTTAAGTATAAATTGATTTAATCTTGCTGATACATTACATCACGTATACGCCACCGACTCATCTCGTTTTTGCCCTTTGTGTAACTAAGCACGGACGCTGCGGGTAGCTCGAGAGTTTGGCAGCTTGGCAGCTCGTCAGCTATTCCACATGAGTGATTTTGTATACCTGGGCACCCGGTATTTGGTAAAGACTTCCGTTTTGGGGGGTTCTTATATCCTCTTACAATTTTACCTTTCCGTTTGCAGTAATTTTGATAATTTTCCAACTACAGATAAACTTCCCCATTCGAAATCCTTTGAGAGCACAGCATCCAATTAAAAATCAAGTTGACATTTGCCACTGCAAATAACAAAATCCAGTTGGGAATATGAGAGCCGATAAGTGTGTGGGTAAGGAGTTTTAACAGACAGTCTGGGTCTTAGTGGGAATCTGATGAATGACTGACTGATGAACGTTGTCTGAAAACATCATTCATTAGCACTCTTCTTGTACATTACTTGCCAATTAATGATACAAACGGTAAGGTAAGTATACATTCCATCTGTCCGATGAGTAATCCTTACGCTTACTTAAAACCTCTTTACGCACATGAATTTATTAAAGGGCACTAAAGATTCCATCACGTCTGCTTTGTTTTTTTAATTAAATCACATACATTGTAAAGTGCATTGTGCTACTTGGCAAGGTAATCTGATGATTACTTACTCCCTGATGGACACTTTAAACTGGATTGGGTTCAATTGCAGTGCTCACGGAATTCCCGCATTTAATTTCGCTTAAATGCGTCGATGTCGGATTATATCATTTTAATTCTCCCGCTGCGAGTCGAATAGGTTTCTAAAGTAAATTTTGGTTATGCACGCTGTGCATTAAATTGAATTTTAAATGAAGATTGATTTTAGCGTTTGCCTCTTGACTGAAACGTGGGCAAGGCAGGGAAAACAAAGGCGAAGGCGGACACTGACTTGTCCGAAGGGACATTAAAAAAATTTAAAACAAATGCCGCCCAATTGTAATTAGAGACAATGGAAGCGATCCCTTGACTGGTCTCTGCTTTTCGTCGACCCTTTTGCTCCTTTTCTTATCAAAATTAATTCAAACAAAAAAAAATGAATCGGAGACTGAGGGACAACACAAATAATTAAAATTAATTATGTGGAATATATTCAATAAGTTGGAAATTATACAAACGAGCGCAAAGTAAACGCCTCGAGATAACACTAAGTGCAATTGCTGGGCAGCCCAAAATATTTGTGGACCGAAAATAGCCGCCCCTACTTAGCATTTGATGGACAGAAATCATGAATGGATGGACTGATTGATGGACGGATGGATAGATGGATGAATGAACGGATGGACAAGTGGACAATTCTCGAAATATTTTCGAATTTTCGTAGCAACAACAAAGAAAGCTAGAGCCAAAAAAAAAAACTTATCTCGAAAATGGGAACAGACGACAGCTCGTGTCGAGTTCGGGGCAAAATCTCGACACAATTTCCGGCATTTCGTATATAAACTGAAAGTCCGCCCCTGACTGCGTTCAGTTCGTTCGGTTCGTTGGCCCACGTCGCGATTTTTTCTTAAAGTAGTGCAAATTACTTAAAATAAACGCATAGAAAACTATTGAAACAGCCGCTGACAAAGTTGTTTCTCTTCGGTTCGTTTTTCGCATTTTGAGTTGCTCGTGAAAAAACATGAAATTTCCAATAAATGTGAAAATTCTCTCTCTGGCAATTGTCTGCCTTATGTCTGTCATGCTTATGACTCAGACTGTTGCCGCATCTGGAGACGCAGCATGCAAGGAACTAAGTAAGCAATTAATATCGACAAATTATAGAAAAACCAGCAATTATTTTATTTAAATGGGGCGGAATGTGCTTTGATCTAAAATTGCAGACAAAAATTAAAATTGAAATGGATTTAATGAATTCATTTAAATAAATATGAAAAGCTTGCGTTTGACATGGCAAAGACAGGTTTATGTACCTGATTGTGAATGCATTCATTTAAAAATATCCATAGTGCTGACTTGATGTTCTCAACAAACATTTGGCCAAAAGCGCTTCAGTCAAAATTTACCTAACCACTGCCAAAAATTGCTGCCAGCCGCAAAAATTGCTGCCATGTTTCTATAGAAATATTTTCATATGAGGTTTTTGAGTTCTGAAAATATTATGTCAAAATTGTATGCGTAATGCGCTTATTCAATTTTAATTGCAACAAATGAGGGCACTCAATGAGTCAGGAGCCATTGAAGCGCACAAATAATGCCATATTTATGGGCACTTCTAGGAATCGATTAACCAATTAATTGCTCAATTATACAGCACGATGAATGAACGTTTGTTCCATTTGCAGACAACGTCAATTGCTATGTGGGCCGCAATGAGGGCAACTACTGCAACAGGAAGGACCAGACCAAGGCCCTCACCCGTTGGTACTACGACAAGGGAGTCTGTCGTCCCTTCACCTACAGAGGATGCAATGGGAATCGGAATCGCTTCTGTACGCAGGACAGCTGTGAAGCACGCTGTGGCGACCAATGAATTTTCACATCAGCGCATTCACACATTCAGTTGCACAGTTCCATAGTTTCAGAGAGATTCGCATCCACTTAGTTGATAAGTTTGTATGTACAAGTATAGTCTAAGTACTGAGAACAAATAGATGCCACATGGCAAACCAAGTGCTTCTCACCTTTGATCAAATCAACAATCGCTAAATGCCGCCCAAAATAAACAGACAGGCAGTCGAGTGTTGTAAGCTGTCAGTACAGTACAGCAACAACATTAGCGACAACAACAGCAATTGTCGAGCATGCAGCATTTGGCCTGGTCCGAAAAATGTGCAAACTGTCAGCAAACTGTATCAAATAACGCGATGACATGGCCCATGACAGTGTCGCCAACGGCCAGTTGACTTTGATTTTGATGCCGCTGTCGATGTCGATGTCGATGCCGATATTAAGGCTGACTCTTAGCTCTAGAACTCGTGTGGGCTTTTAGCGCTGACGCACTCCAAGACAATGCTGGATGAAAGCAGGCGGAACGTGTCGAAGCGAATGTCAGGGACACATCAAAGGCCTGTCTGTTTGTCGATGCCTGTTGGCCATTTCGTGCACTGATCATTTTACGGCTAATTAAAATAGTTATACCCTAAGAAAGTGAAATAATATTTGCCACGCCCCAACAAAAGTTACTTCCCTTGTGAGGCTTAAGTGAGAGGGCGGTACTCCTACAACTGTCAATCAATAGCATAACGACAACGACAAGACACGCCGTTGACGGCAGCACATTAATCTGTTTAAATGACAGCAAAAACACAAACAATCGAAGCACCAAAAGTGGCCGCATATAAAAGAAACGCACACATACAGAAATTCATGTAGACTTCAATTGCACCTGCTACGCACAAAAGAGATTCGCACGGCGAAATTTTGATTGGCAGCCGAAAGTTTCAGCAATTTGGCAGTTTGCATGAAATTAGTTTGGTCTAATTGGAAATTTAAAACGCATAAAGTTGTACTATATGTTGTATGAAAAGTGGTTAGCGGACTCACGGCGTATGCGTAATAATTCAAAATGCAATTCACTAGATTCACTCTATATTATTATCTGAAAGTCTGACAGGCCTCATAATAGCCTTACCATAATCGACGCCTGGTCATAAATAATTCTCCTCGTCAGCAGGCGGCGAGAGGAAAGCGAAGGAAATGAAATGCCACAAAATACGTTGAAAAATCTGTGCCATGAAATTTGAAAGCAAAAAATCTTTGCAAGCAACAAATGCGTGTAATTTGATTATTTATCACAATTTTTACATTTAACGACTCAATTGAGTTTTTATGTGCCCAGCGCGAAAACAGAATGAAAGAACAGGGAGACAGGGAGACAATCAGATAGAGAGAGGAGGAGGGCAAAAAGAAAGACAGTAAATCAGATAAGCACAGTTGTGGGCATCATTTGCAAAGAAAGTTCGGCAAGTCAACGGCCTAAACGTGTCTGTGTGCGTGCCATCACTTTGATATGTCAAAGGTCAACCAGCGGGGGGAAAACATTTGTGAAAAGCTCTTAGTGTTGCTCTGCGGCGAACGTCATCCGAGGCTGCACTCTATAAAAATGACGACGTTCTTTTGGTCAATCAAAAAAGTTTTCATGTTGGTGAGGCGCCTAGTGTGGGTGTCTTTGTGTCTGTGTGTGTGTGTGCCGGTGCGCTGCCAAAATTAATTTTGCTATAGGCAATATTCCAGTTTCCCCAGTGACCTTTGACAAAGCGCTCAAAAGTGTCCTATGCAAATAGATTTGTTTAAATGAAAAATGAAAATGTTTTTAATAAATATATGTTGCTGCTGTTAGTGAATACCGGATCTTTTCAAATAGGATATCTTATAGTTGGTCAATGTGTGGCTTTCCACTGCACGATTGCGGAAATGTGCCTTAGGTCGTGTTAAAACCATGCACTCCGTTTTACTCCAAAGGATTGCATAAAACGACAAAATTGCTTTTGTTGCCACACACGTGCAACGATTCACTGAAAGGCTGAACGTGTGTGTGATTTAAGGGGGGATGCAGGAGGGTATGAAGTGCATTCCTTTAGCCCAACGCCCAGTGTTCATATAAATTTTGTGTTTATTCGGGTGCATTTCCACTGCGGCGCACACTCAACCAAAGCCGCAGTCACAGTCGCTCACGTTGAGTGGCCATGCGACCTTGCACACACACACATATCCACACATACCCACACATTTAAGACACCAGCCACTTCTATCGGTTGGTGACTGACACCTAGCTGCAATATGGCCAATCTCAAGACAGCGGTAACACCTAGTTGGCACGTTTCGTGACACTATCCTGCACACTGACCACGCAATCTTGACTTTCCCAACCTGAAGAACTTTTTCAGCTGCAGCTTGAGGCAAGCTCATGATCGCGCTCTGGGTTCCACCGAAACCTGGGCGTAGCCTTTTTATGGACTTGGCGCCAAGATCGACATCAAGCTGGGACTTGAACGCAGATATGAGGTCATCTACCGAGGTCATCTCGTCTAGGTGTCTCACCTCAATCGACACTTCCTGTGTAAGAGCACGTGTCTCTAGGTTGCCTCCAAGTGCTTGTCCAATGTCATCTCTGAGCTGACCCAAGTTTTCAGACGATGAACTTTTCAGCTCCAGGAGCAAGTCGCCTTTTGCAGTTCGCCTCACTTTTTGAACACACTCGCCAACGGATTGCAGCTTCTCGTTCTGGCTCCGTGTGACCATTTTCAGGATATCGCTATACGATGTGTCTCCTTTAGCCTCAATTAGAATAGCGTCTGGGCGAGGTTTAATCTGCCGCTTATTCTTGGGCTGCTGCACCGATTTAGCACGCTTGCTATTTGGCTGACGACTTTGTACCACTGTCCAGTTCTCCGCTTGCTGAGTTGCTGCGTTGTGCGAGACCGTTGTTGTCGTCTCCTTCGGTAAATGCGCCTGACGCCTAGCTTTTTTCGAAGGCGTTTTTCGTGGCTCTGACAGAGAATCTCTGGATCTTTTAGGTGTGTCTGCACTATCCAGTACTTCGAAATTCTTTCCCACAGGTGCTCTATACCGCTGCGCTAGTGATGGCGTAGTTTGCACTTCGGCCGTAACAAGGGATGGCGGGTACTGGCTTGTTAGCAGCCTGTAGAGCTCAATGACTTTCGCCAGCTCCTCTTTCATCAACGTGTTTATGTGGCGTTGGCCACCAAAGAGCGCTGAGAGACCATAGAGTCCAGTTCCCATTGACATTAATGTTCTCTGGAACTCCGTGCTCTTTCCAGTTTCCACATCCTCATGTATGGGTGACTGCGTCAGCGGAGCTTGCTGCTTCTGGTGGGCTTCTGGAGTACGCTGCACCAACGGACGTCGTTGAAACGCTTGCGCCGAGTCCTCCATTATGCGACAGAAAATTCTACAGAAAAGATCTACAGAATCTCTAGGCAATCCCTCGGTGGCCAAAGATTTCTCTCGGCTTTTAACCGGTGGGGTTATACCGCCCTGATTCGGTATCCAGGGCCCTTGCTATGAGCACCGCCTGGGCGGAAGGGTTGGAATCTGGCCGGTTCCGTGACCTTATCTCTTTTTTTTGCGCTAGAGATTAGTAGATCGAATACAGTATAATCTTCCCCACGGTTATGAATTTTAAAATCGTATTAATCAGTGCAATTTTAAAATTGGCGCTCCTTATAACCGTTTGGACGATCCTGAGCGGTCTGGCAACACCAATTGGAGTCGCAGGTGTCCGGCAACTACGCTCAAGGAGTGTTGCCGTTTCTGCGATCACTAGCAGTCTGGCAGCCCCAAGAGAGAGCAGCGGGGTCCGGCAACCAACTCTGCGATCAGCTGACCAGCCGTAGCAGAAGCAAACAAACAAACTTTAAAGTTTTGTTTTGCAATTACCAACACAATTGCTGTTGGGAAGGCGCCAAAAATGCGATCGCCCCCTCCTCCTACGTGTGCTGCAAACAATTATAGGCCACCGAAGCCTGGTGAGACGTCGGCGGGATCAAACTACAACCACAGTGAGTACCTGTGCCACAACGACACTCCACTGAGCAGATTCCTGGTTGCTTACAGGTGTGGCGCGCGGATTCCAGTTCACAAACGATGCGACGAGGGAAAACACAACCGCACTTGACAAAAGGAAAAAAAATGTGGCGACTGTGGACATAAGGCGCGTGAGTGCACGAACCAGGCAAAGTGTTTTCTCTGCGCTGCAAATGGTATGCACTCAAGCCACATAGCCGGAAGCCAGCGATGCCCTGCTGCAGCAGACAAAGGAGGAAAAGTGCACACCAGTCATGACTAGATTCCTGCAGCTGAATCTCAATCATTGTGAGGCAGCCCAGGATCTTCTCACGCAGACCGTGCACGAACTAGACGTAGATGTGGCTCTCATCAGCGAGCCTTATAGATGTAACCCCGGTGGAAATTGGATATGGAGCACTTCAGGAAAGGCGGCAATCTGGAAGAATGGTGAGCCTGCCCTGCAGCTCGAATCGGTTTCGAGAGCAACTCACTTTGTTAGAGCAAGGCTTGGTGAGCATTGGATTTATAGCTGCTACCTCCCCCCGAGTCTCAGCTTTGAGGATTTCAGCTATGTGTTGGACGAGATTGCGATTTATGCCCAGAACCACAGCCCGGTCATCATTGCGGGAGACTTTAACGCGTGGGCCTTAGAGTGGGGAAGTACTCTCACTAATGCTAGAGGACGATGTCTACTCGAAGCATTCGCGACTCTTGATTTAGCCCTATTAAATCATGGTTGTAGACACACCTTCAGCCGCGCCGGAGCAGGGTCAATCATCGACCTTACCTTTGTCAGCAGTTGCCTGTTTTCCACATCAAACTGGCGAGTTGGAGATCATTACACAGCGAGTGACCACGAAGCGATCTTGTTTTCCATTGAGTGTCGAGTAGGCGAGACAGGAGTCCAGCGCCGAGGGACTTGTCATACAAGGAGGACACACTCAACTGTCATACCTTGCTGGTATGATGAGCAATGTTGCTTTTCCGGCACAGCAGAACATATGTCAGAGCAGCTGTCACAGCTCCTCATACATGCATGTGACGCCAGTATGGTGAAAAGTAGGCCATATAAGAGGCATCACAGGCCAGCCTACTGGTGGAATGACGAGATTGCCGAAGCACGCAGGAGATGCCTTTCATTGAGACGACAATACCAGCGCGCGAGAAGAAGGAACGACGTAAACTGGCAATCACTTCAATTGCGATTTAGAGAAGCTAGGAGGGCTTTAAATAATGCAATTCGTATAAGCAAGAGAGAGTGTTTCCTTAAACTGTGTGACTCGGCGGAACACGACCCCTGGGGTAAGGCGTACAAGATGGTCGTCAAACGAATTTACGCCAATAGACAGGAATCTCCGAGCGACCCCGCACAACTTAGAGCGATTGTAGAGAAACTCTTCCCGTTTCGAGAGAACAGTCTTGAGCACAGTAGCGTCGACCCAGTGGCACCTTTTGAGGTTGAGGCTGTAACCGCTGAAGAAGTTCTCGCAGCCGCCCGGAGAATGAAGCCTGGGAAAGCTCCTGGTCCAGACGCCGTACCGAACCGCGCCGTGAGGCTTGCCATCTCGCTGCGACCAGACTTGTTTGCGAAGGTGTATACGCAATGTCTACGCGAAGGCATCTTTCCGGATAGATGGAAAATCCAGAAGTTGGTGCTGATTCCGAAGCCCGGCAAGCCGACAGGGGAAGCGTCATCGTACAGACCGATCTGCCTGATCGATGCAATGGGGAAGCTGCTAGAGCGACTTATCTGCTCGAGACTTGAGATAGCAATCAGTAGCAGCGGAGGCTATCCCCCATCAATACGGCTTCAGGAGGTCATTCTCAACTATTGACGCCATCCGGAAGGTGACGGAGATTGCTTCCAAAGCAAAGGAAGGCACCAGATGGAGAGGCGGATCCAAGCAATATTGCCTGATTGCTACCCTGGATGTCAAGAATGCATTCAACACGGCGGACTGGAGAAGCATTCTGGACGCGCTAAGATCCTTTGGCGTCCCACCGTACCTCTATACCCTGGTGATGAACTACTTCGGTAGCAGACAACTGCGATACTCAACTACGGTCGGTACTGTGTCACATAGCGTCACAGCAGGAGTGCCTCAAGGATCAGTGTTAGGGCCCCTGTTGTGGAACGCTATGTATGATGGAATTCTTCGGCTGCCACTCCCAGCTGGCTGTCAAATAATCGGGTACGCGGATGACGTTGCACTTGTGGTCGTTGCCAAGTACCTAGGAGAGGCAGAAGTCATCTGTAGTGCGGCAATTGCACTGGTGATGCAGTGGCTCCGGTCAGTAGGCCTGGAACTTGCCACCCATAAGACAGAGGCCGTGCTCGTCAGCAGCCGAAAGAGGGTGGAGACGGCTCGCATCAGAATTGGAGACAGCGTTGTCATATCGAAAAGAGCCATCCGGTACCTGGGAGTTATGATTGACACCCGCTTAAGCTTCCGGGAACACCTAGCATCCGTGCAGGAAAAGCAGCACACCTCGAGTCGCGCACTGGCCAGGATTATGCTCAATACCAGGGGACCCAAGCAAGAGAGACGGATGCTGTTAATGAGCGTCGTTCGCTCCATCACGATGTATGCTGCGCCGATTTGGGCAGACGCTATGAAGGTGAAGAGCTATGCCAGAGGTATAAAAGCGACATACCGGCTCTGTGCATTGCGTGTATGCAGTGCATTCAGAACTGTGTCAGACGATGCGGCCCTGGTCATTTCTGGCATGGTACCGATCGACTTGCTGGCCGCCGAGGAAAAATCCGTAGATGCTGAAGTATTAGCTGGACAGACGAGAAGGAGTTCACGCTTGGAGGCAAGGGATGCGACCTTGTCGACCTGGCAGGCGCGTTGGGACGCATCGTCCAAGAGCCGCTGGACGCACCGCCTCATACCCAACATCAGGCGATGGACCAAGCGAAAACACGGAAGGGTCAACTTTTATCTGACGCAGCTTCTGAGTGGACATGGATGCTTCAGGCAGTATCTCCACAGGTTTGGCCACGAGGCTTCTGCCTGCTGCACCTGGTGCGAGGACGAAGTCAGCGAAGACGCCGCGCATGTCACGTTCTACTGTGGACGTTTTAACGGTCAGAGACAGCGACTATCTGTGCTGGCTGGAACTGAGATAACCCCCGAGAACTTGGTGGAGCTGATGATAGAACGCTTCGAAGTCTGGGAGGAAGCCTGTAACTTTGCGGCTACCATCATGCAGGAGCTACGCAAAGTCGAGAGAGAGCGAAACAGACGGGAGTAGAAGTAGTCTTTGTCCCTGCGACGCAGTGATTAACATCAGTTCCGCAGGGATAGGCTCCTCCACTTCCAGCGTTACCCAACGTTATTTGTATTATTATGTTAAGTTCTTAGAGTTATTTAGCAAAAAGAAGTAAATAAAAAATGAATTAAAAAAAAAAAAACACATACCCACACACACGCACACACACACACACACACTTGGTTGCTGTGTGTGCCCCAATGGCTTTGAGCTTCATTTATGTGGATCAAATAATGTTAGATTTTTTTTGCCCAAGCCGGTTAACCGTACAGCATTTGAGTGCACCGCACATACACACACAAACACACACACACCCCCTCTGGAATCCTTCTGCAGTTTACACAACACAGCGAAAACTATTTTTCCGTTTAAATAATTTTAAGATGCTTCGTTGTGGCTGAGTCTTAGTTATGTCACTAGATTTTTGGTTTTCGTTTGATTTTCTTCTTTTTTTTTTGGGAATTGAATTAAAATTCCTTTGCCAACTTCTCATAAAGCTAATAGGAAAAGAAGGCAAAAGTTGCACCGAAATTTATTGCCTCCGACTGTGCGCAACGATTTAAAAAGTTTGTCCTGCCAGACTTCGACTGCCACCAAAAACGGCAACGGAAAGCAATTCCAAGCGTGCGAAGTCGGAGTCGGAGACGAAGACGAAGACGTCACCCCTTTGGCCAATTTCAATTCTTCTTTGTATTTTTACACAAATTGGTTTCTCTTTCTGCTTGATTTCATGCACAAACTGGAGTACTGTTATTCCAGGTGCCACAGCTCAGACATCTACACTCACCCACTCACCCACTCACACACACACGCACACACATTCGAGCACGCTTCACACACATGCTAAGCGCTTTGGCTCACAGGCCACTTGACTTGTTATCTGCACTTGCTTACCAACTTACGCTTGTTGCCACTCAAGCTGCGGCATGACTCACAATCCATGTTTCCACAAGCTAATATTTTGGTTTTTCTATATTCAATATATTTGTATATATGTACATATATATGTAGTATACATATATGTAAGATTATGTAAGAAGTACAGACGTATACAGTGCGTATACGCAACGTAGAGACAAAAGTGACATCATGTAAAAAATGCAGCATACTTTCGGGCATCACAATATTGCAACGGGGCAAGAACTACGAATACATTGTCTCTCGTCTTACACGCATCTTTGCAGAGCTTACATCGAGAGTCACTTGCAAACTGGGATTGAAATGAAAGTGCCACATCTTGTGGCAAGTCTCAAAAGCAGTCGAGTGGATTTATACATTTTTGTGGGTTGATGCTGTTAGTTTGTTGTCGCTTGTTGCATACAAATAAATTAAAATACATAGTTATGGGAAAAGCACACACCGACACACACACACACACACACAGACATAAAGAGACGTACACTGAGTTGGATATTAAATTAAATATAAACCTACATCGAATAACATCAACATGCTATTTATATTTAAATTTCAAATCGGACGGACATAGCTGCACGTACGAGATAAAAAATATACACACATCCACAGCAAACTTATACGCACACATATAAAAGGTATACGTGTGCAGCTGCCAAGGGAGCTGATGTGGGCGTGGCAGGCAAACATATTGCAGTCAGTGTTAGGCAACACAATTCCGAAGCAGGCAAACGGAAGCGAGCGTGTTTATATATGAATGAATGTGAATGAAAGGCTGATGATGCGTATGTATGTCTGTATATGTGTGTGTGTGAGTGTCGCAGATATATGTATATGTGTGAGTTAGTGTCAAGTCAGGGACATTTAGTAATTCCATTGGCATATCAAGGACAACGTACTCATAAATACCAAAGACAAATGCCTCACAGCAACAACAACAACAACAGAAACAGCAACAGCAACAACTGCAATCCAGTCTTTGTCACACGCCCGTCTGTCTCCCCGTCTGTCTATCAATTTGTGTTTGTATGTATGGAATTTTTAACTTCATTATCGTGGCTGATGCTACCATTTGTCGCTACGCATCGCTGCTCATCTTTATCCTTGCCACGCCCCGTCCCGTCCCGTGCCGCCTCGACGTCTGATCATGTCCTTGCCTCATTGTCTCTGGGCGCATTGCTTAACATCTTTGGCAGCGCCACCATCTCGTATTCCTCATCCAATGAAGCAATGGCATGCATACCTAATGCCCAGCGATGTGCACGATGGAGACGACAGCTCATCGAGCCGCCCACTTGAGTCACTGAGCTATCATTGTCTCCAGCTCATGTCAGTCGGCCAGTCAGCCAGTCAGCTAGTCAGTCATACAGGCAGTCAGTCAGTCAGAGCCTTCAGCTCATTCAGGCCAGTTTAAAGTTAAGTTCAGTTGGCCACTTGGCTGATTTCTAACTTTAAAAATTACCCTTGCTGTGCTTGGCCATAAATTTAGTTGCTGTCCGCCAATGTTTGTTATTTATTCGACTTAAGCACGTTGCGCCGCGTGGCATTTGGTGCTCGGTCTTGCTCTTGGTCACAACCTTTAAATGACATGCCACGCCCCAAACAATACTCCATGCCTCCATGCCGCACAGCTGTCAGCATTCATGCGTTCAAAAAGGGCCACCAGCTCGGGCGTCACCAAAAACTGAATCAGCTCGCGATTTATAGCACACACCTAAACGAAAGTTTTGCATTATCCCGAGCCTGAAAGTAGGCAAAGTATTTTGGGCACGTTCTTAACGCCAACTGAAATTTATAGGGCCTATTTGTTTAGAATGCGTATGTCAATGCCAAGTGTCTAAACCTCAACAACAACAACAACAACAACAGCAACTCCAATCCAATAACATCAACATTTCGCGGATGTGTGATCTATTTGTGTATATCTGCGCAGTTAAAGCTGAAATTTAATTAATTATGTGGCGCTGCTGCTGCCTCTGCTCCTGTTCCTGCTGATGCTCTTGTGCGTCGCAGCGTATGCAATGATTTATTGCTGCTCGTCTAACATAGGAGAGGGGTGAGTGACACAAGCGCAGGAGGAGCCATGTTGGTTACACTGAATCTCTCGCTATTTGGTCGTCCTCTGGCTTTCTTTGTGCAATTTTGATGGGCAGCTTCAAAAGCGCAACATGAGAATTTATATCGCGCGCATTTGTCTTGCCCATGACACTCTCACTCGCCCTCACATGCACTCACACTCACACCCACACTCGCACTCACACACATTCATATGGCACATTATTAATAGTTCTGGCGGTGCCGACAATATCCTGTCAAATTAATTTCAATTTAATTAAATTTTTTCTCTTCTTTTTTAAGCTAAGCAAAATAAATGAAAAGTTCTGTCAAATAAATGTTAAAAAATTGACTCATTGTGGCGCTTTCGATGGAGCAAGGAAGACACAACATGCTGCCAAATGCTATACACAATGTTATTGTTGTTGTTGTTGCTGCTGCTGCTGCTGTTGCTGTTGTTGTTGTGCGTAGCGAATAGAAGCTGTAGGAGGCAAGTAAAAGGAATCACAGCTGCAGAAATATTTGCAAGCATTTGTTTCTCACCCCTGAGAGTGTGTGTGTGTGCGTGTGTGTGTGCGAGTGTGTGTATACAGTGAATGTTGAAAATTCTTACGCTTGGCACTAAAGTCATTTTTCGCAAAGCGTTGCTGCTTCGCGTCTCCGTCTCCCGCGTCTAGCCATTTGCCATTGAATAGCCAATAGTTGTTGTTGCTGCTTGTTTGCTTGTTGTTGCTTTTGAAGTCCTGAAACGGCGTTTCGAAAATGCGCTCATTTATCAATATGTCAGTTGTTGTATAACTATTAATGCTACCATCCATACCCCTTCCCCGAGCACGCACGTGTCGGCAGTATAAACTTAACACAAAACTTAGAAAACGTCAAATGCGTTTTAACTAATTTCAAGCAATTCATTTTCATTTTCGCATGCATCTTGCTGCCAGGACGTGTTGTCGTTTTCCGAAATTAATGCGAAATGCATTAGCATTAGCTCAAGCTCTTATAAATGAACGTTGGCAGTGTTTAATGATGGCAAATAGTCATACATACTATCGTATATGTGCATACATAAATAAGTTGCCTGCATCCGGAGTCAACAGTGCGTATGAGTGATGCCCCATCTGCTACTCTCTCCCTTTCACATGCTCTGTCGAATAAGTGCTATGATTTATTAAGTAAACATTCCATAATCGATGAAAAATCAGTGTCAACTTTAACCACAGCAAATAAATCTGCCCACCTTTAAGCGCATTACTTGCTTAATAGACTGCATGGCGAACGCATATAAAATATCCTTCCTCATATGTGTATAGTGGGTGTGGGGGGATGTGTGGGTGTGTGTGTGTGTGTGTGTGTGTATATGTATGGTTGTATGCACCATGTGTGTAATGTGGTCGCAACGGGGTCGTCGAGTTGCCGTCAGTTCTGACACTGTCTGGCATTTCATTGGTTCGCAACAAATGATGCGTCAAGTGGTGAGAGACGCTAAATGCGGCACATTTTATACCCTGTAATTGAATATAAGAGTAATTGAAGCAGCTTATCATACTTGGTAGCTATATACAAAACTTTGAATGGTAAAGTAAGCAGAACTGCAGAGCATTTTGATTTTCAGCAATCACGTGGTGTCTACTAGTCAATCTCTCTTGAGAATATTTTTTTTTACTTATTTGGAGCTTACTTATTTCTCGCATACATTGCGCTGCACAAAATGCGAGAGTCTTTTGTATATTTTTTCATTTGCTTGTCAAGCTCATCTGTGGCACGGCCTCAGCGTCGACTGCGCCAACTTTGGGGCGGCATGGGCAGGGCGTGGCTGTCATTTGTATGACAACCAAAAAAAAAAAAAAAAAATACAAATTATGGCAAATGGGCGCAAATTTTAATGAAATTCAACAACAAACACGCCACAGACAACGAAAGAGCGAAGAGTGTGAATGTATGTTTGAGTGGGAGAAAAACAGAAGGGAAACGGTGAAAGGACAACACACACGAAGAGATGTCAACAGCGAAATATTAAAAAGCCACTGACAACCGGTACAACAAGGATTTGTGCCAGGACGTAGCGTGCGACAGGCAAACAGTTGGAATCCAGCACAGAATTATAAGTGAAAATTCGCAATGATCACAACATCATTTTTGAAAAAGAATTTCAATTGAAATCTATGAAATATTCAGCGATTATTCTATGAATCCTTAATCAACGGGCAACCAGGAAACCGAGAGAGGAGTGAAGAGAAAAGGGTAGAGGAAATCAATTGCATTACAAATGTAAACAAGGGCAGCTCAATAACATATCAATTCAATGGCTACGTATCACATTACGGTGAAGCGGTGAAAAGTCGCATTAATTCATGAGGTTGTTCGTTATTGCCATTTCCGGTTTGCAACATCCGTTTCTCACGCACTTTGGTTGACAGCAACCACACACACACACACACAATCATGAATTTTTTGCTATCAAACTGAAATCATTACCGAGTCACATAAATTTTTTCGTACACATATATAAATAATTTAAACACTTAAATTATATATCCGTTAGCATTGATATATTACCCTAACATTTATTTTCATTCAACTATTCGTTTACTAAATCCAATGAAAATGCAAATTTAATTGCCAGCTTATTAAAGGTGAAATATCAAGAGCCATTTACAGATTTATTGCATTTGGAATTTAATTCAAAATAAATTAAAGTAATATGAAATATTAGTTAGGTTGGTTACGGCTACGAAATTTTGCACTATCCTGCTTTTATTATCCTAATTAATACGATAATATTCCATAATCTTTAACTAGTCCCATCCACATTACCATTGCTATAGTATGATCCCTTTCTTAAACATTTTGAATAGATTATTAAAACTCAACTTTAATTACTAACCCAAAACAAAATGCCTTCGCCTTAAACTTTATGTTGCTTTTCAAAGGTAGCTAGTTATATTTATATTACCCGTATTAAATTTATTATTATGCTGGCAATTTTATAGTAACACTTAATGAATTTTAAACTTTATATGCATGCCTTACTGTATATAACATAATAAACTTAGCTCATCAACTTGAAAATCAATATTTGCAATTTAATTTGGCTCAAAGTTCTCCGAACGCTTTAAATTAAAATACACAAAACTTTGTCCACGTCCAGGGACTAGTTTGAAAACAAAAAGATGTATGTACATATATTTTCATTTAATCGTATTTTAAATATGAAATTTATAATATTATTGTCTCTATAAACAAAGGACTCGGATAAAATCTTTAGCTTAGCCTCGAATACGAATGGAAAAATTTTTCATACAGGTGTGTTATACATGTTTTCTAAAACATTTCTCTTCAAAATCTCTAGACATTTCTGGAACACACCTGATTAACATTTAACTTTTTTCATTATATGGCTGTACATTTAACTATGCTTTAATATTAATATTGAAAATAAGATACTTATTTAAAAGTATAGCATACTTTGGGGCTGGCAGCATAAATAAATGCACAGCTTAAATTTAGTAGCGCTTATTGTGTGTTTTCGGGAGTGTAAGCTCCAAGCAATTTGTGTTATATTGATTTCGTGAGTAAGTCCTAAGTCCGCCGGTTTGAAAATTGCTGATGCGTTACTGCTGCTGACAGTTTGTTATCGTTATTAAAATGGCGTACACTGGAAGTAACCGGAATTAAAAGCAAACATTTTGACAGCAACGAACTCAATAAAAATCCAAAGTAGCAATGACTTTCTTGTGAAAGCTCGACGAGAATATACCCTATAAGGACGCGAGAAATAAATCAACACAACGCTGTTGCTCCAAATGCAGTTGTATTTTTTTTTAATTTAAGCTTACTTGTTTGGTAGATACCCTTTAGCAAGCTGAAATTACTCATTCAGAGTATTAAAATATTTATAAGAAACGAATACATTCGCTTTTGTCGGGCTATTAAAAATAATAAAAGTATGCTTAAAAAGCAAACAAACACGCTGAACACTCAACAAGCAAAAATATTTGCTGAAACGCATATTTACTTGCCATAAAACAGAGGCAAACGAAATTGGCTGGCAAACAGCGGCAATTACAACAACAACAACGACAGAAGCAACAAGAATAACATGCTACAGCAACAATAACGCGACAACAACAACAGCAACAAGATGACTAAAATCATTTGCGAAATCAATTTGCACTGGCAACAGGCGCATAATACAAAATGCAGCAAACAAATCAAAATTAACAAATACAAATTGCGGGCAAGGAGGAGAGGAGAGGAGAGGAGAGGAAGGAGAGGGACGAGGCGGGGACAATAAGTTCACCGCATGGGGGCGCCAAAACATGCAGCACAACAACATGGCGCCCCGGAGAGCTCTCAAGCTTCGATTACCTAAACCAATGTTAAAGTTGAGCACAACTGGAAATTGAAAACTTAAATTGGTAGAGCAAATGGGGTAGTTGCATACCCATGGACAACTATGAGAGGGGAAAACTCAGTTTGTTGAGCTTACCCCAATTCGCTAGCTCGTTTTGCGTTGCATAACAGATTTCGTTGGCTGCCATGCATTTCAAATGAAGCAAGGGACCAACTACAGGAAATCCAAAGAGTTGAAACAGACCAGGCTAAAACGTGTTGACAGGTTGCTCATAACCGACATAGCGAGAATGCAATTTAATTGCCGGAATCGAGCCTTAACAAATCAAATATAAGTGAAACGGATGCGGACCAAGTGTCAACTGTTGGTCAAACTCGCAGCTGTAAGTTAAGCCTCTGACCGAATTACAAATAATTCACATTATGTCCGAGCACAGTTCGAGTACAGTGCATCAAAGGATGTGGTCTCTGTTGTTATTTATGATTATAGCCAGGTAAACCAGTCGGACAATCCTGTCGTTGCTATGCTGTGGGTAATCCTCGGATGTGTGTGGGTGAATGTGTGTGAAGGTGTCAGCCCTTTAGGGCCATCAAAGGACTTGGATTTCACATAACTAATGTGCGTATTAAAATCACATATTAATGCCAAATAACCAGATATATATCTGCCGATTACTAATAAAATATCCGATCAGAAAACAGAAAAAAACCAACTAAAGAAACTTTTGAAACAGGCGATGAGCCACAAAAACTTTTAGCAACCTCATCGATGAGCTGATAAGTGGCAATTGAGGCGACACACGTCTGTGTGCGAGTGTAAATGTCTGTTTGTATGTGTGTGTGTGTGTGTGTTGTGGCATGTGAAGTGCCAAAGTTGAAAAAGTTATTTGCATGTAAATTTGTTGTTAGGATCGCAAATGTAATACAAGTCCCAATGAAAGAGGCAAATAAAAGGAAAGCAAAGCGAAGAAAACTTAAATGGGAAAATGGGCAGATAAGGACAAAAGACAACAAACGACAAAACGACGTCAAAGCAATGATAAAGCAATAAAAGCGAATATTGGAGAGAGGTATCAAAAGAGAATGGAAAGTAGCTGGGTGAAGTTTGCTGCCTAATGACTGAGACAATAGCTGGGAAATGAAACAAACCAAAGAGCGAGCAAATGAAAAGTGTTTCAATAAGCTACGGCTCCTCAGAGACAATTGAAAACTTTGCAATTGCCACGTGTAAAATCCTTTCACATATGTACACACACACACACACACACACATTTTGTTTAGTAAAACACACAATTTCACACACACACACACACATTACAAAACGTTGGCACATTATTTCCGTTTCCGCTTAGCTGGCAAAATTCATTAAGCTCGACAAAATGGGGCTCAAAGAGTCACTCAATCTGTCAATCAGTCAGCCAGGCAATGCCTCAATCAATGCCGTCGCCATTCAAGTGCTTTGCCTTGCGCTCAATAAACTTTCATTAACTTCATTCATTCATCAGGCATTGAGCCAGTTTGAGACGAACTCTGTGTGTCCGACTTGTAAGTGTTTTGTAAACATGCCTTATAGAAATGGTTGCCAATATTTTTCTCGTTGTTGCAGCTTGAAGTGGCACGCCCACGGACATATCAATAAACCCACCCAAACTGCAGCAGCAGTGAATAATTCATGAGCCAGCGCACAATCAAACATTCAAACATTCGAGCATTCGGCCATTTCATGTTTAGCGGATTTTGCCAATAAAATTCATTCCTGGCCGAAGCAAATGTCAAGCGGAGCTCACGGGCAAATCGTTGTCCTTCAAGTGGCCAGCTGGCAGGAGCAAAAGGAAAATGCAAAAAAAAATAAAATAAAAACGCAATCTCAATCCCAATTCGAAATCCAATCGAAACCTCAATTACAATTGAATTCTGTTGCTTGGCCCGATCTGCAGTTCCAACGTCAGACGCACTGAATCAGTCCAAAATTTAATTGAGCATTCAACGACGCATTGACACGTGCGACAGGGAGCGGTGATATCGCCGCTGAAAATGCAGCTCAGTTCGGAGGACAACATGAATTCCGAGCTCAAATTGCTACTGTCAGAATGGAATGAGATTGGTACGAGTTGTAGAACGTTTCTGCCAAGATTTATCCCACAGTTTGTGTTTGTCACTCCGAGTGTTGGGGGACAAGGACAAGTTGTTATCATTGTGCCTGTCTGGACGAGTCCTCCTTGATTGGCAGTTCAGGTTACAGCAGCAGCAGAAAGACTTATGTCGTTTACCGACTATTTTCCCACGATTTCTTGGCAATTGCAAGACTGTCAGCATAAGCAAAGTGTTGTCACAATTGTCTCCAGCGCTGTTGGAGTTGCAATTGCAACAAAGGACACTCAAGGAGACATTGCAAATCTTCAATCTGCAATTTTCTTTGTCATTGTATTTATATTTTATTTTTTGAAGATTAGTTAAATAAACGCTTTGCTGTGCTCAGTTCAAAGACATCACGTCTGCCAACTAATTAACAACATAATTAAAAGGCGACGCCACAAATCCCGCAGGATAACTGACTGATTATTATTGGCAGAAATGAGTTGAATTCAGTTTCAGTTTGGAGCAATGCTCTCGGCCACGACTCTAATTGAATCACGTGCGTGGGTTGAGCAATTGCCATTGGTACTACAAATGGAACTGGGACTAAAACTGACTCAATCGTTGACTCTTCTTCTAGCAATTTGTTGTGCAGACATACGCCCACAATCTCCAGAGTGGCGACCGTAGGACGCCATTGACTCGCACGCAGTGGGACAACAACTTAATCATCATCACGTCGGCATTATTCACACTCCAAGCGCGTTATCCTTTCACTCACGCACAATAATATGTATATACACTGATAGAAAAAACGAGTAGTGAAATAAAGTACAATCGTATTTGATGTTTTCATATTAGATTTAAATAGAAGACGTCTATAAAATTAAATATAAAACACTTTGATTTAACTAAAAAGATACTTACATTTTAAAGTTAATAAGAATATAGCAAAATCAAAGACTTTATGTAGTTAATTTTTATATTTCACGAAAACTTTAAAGTTTAATATTATTCATATTTATTTTAAGATTTTTACATTTTAAATTTTGAACCGATTGGCTCATTATTGTTGGACAAATCATACGAAAATGTTGAATTTAAGTTAAAAGTCTGGGCTCGAGTCGCAGTCTGTCATGCTAAAAGAAGAGCTGTTATGAATGAAAAGAATTTAATAAAATATACATCTGTCGTAAATGTACCATACATGTAGTTTCAAATTTATAAAAATAAATGAAAAATAAAAAACAAAATAAAGTAAAATAAAACAATAGATTTTAAACAATAATAATAATTATAAGTGAAATCACTTAATGTATATACATTAGTTTAGAAAAATCATGTTTGTTTTAACTATAAGGTATATTAAATTTAAATATTATAAGCTTAAATATACATATTATAATACTTAAACTAAATATGAAAAAATTGAAATATATTTAAATTTAACATACATTTATATAATTTTTTTTAAGTTTGTACACTTTCAAATCTACTTAAATCATAAAGCAAAATAGTTAGAATTTAAGATGATTTTTCTATAAGTGTTTATGTGTATATGTTTATGCATAAATAAGATTGTGTGTAGGCGATCACATGTCATTTCACACGCCATTTGCAAGTCTCTTTGATGGGAAGGACAATGAAGACATTTGCCAAAGACTTTGCAGCCAAAGGGCAATCATCGAACAGTTGCAGCTGCCTGATAATTATGCCATATGCTATTTGCTGATTACACATGTGCGTTAGTGTGGTTGGGTGTGTAGTTGGGTGTGTGGGTGTGTGGACACGGCAATTGAGAGACGGTCAGCAAAAGGGGGCGGCATGCATTTAAATTAGCGACATTAATTCAACTAATTCGAATTGAAACGTACAGGACTCAACTCATCAGATGCATTAGTCGATTAGGCACGGGATATATGCATATATATTTACAAACAGTATGTGTGTGTGCGTGTGTGCGTATATATCTATTTCAAAAAGCTAATTGTTCACGTTTGCATATCACGTGCACCGCGCCGCTTCTATTGTGTTTCTAAATGGATAATGTTGATATTGGACCCCCACAAGTGGCAACATGTGGCACGGAGGGGGAATGAGATCAAGTGGAATACGTGGCTGGCGGCACTGTTACATCGCAGTGGCATTGCAAATTAATTAAGTCACGCAGCATTTCGATTTGGCGCTTTAAATTGAATGCGAATGTGCATTGGCCAGCTGCTGCCGAATTTACCTAATGAAGTTCAACTCTGCCCCATTAATTGGAAATTCGAGGACAAAACCAGCAGGCAAAAAAGCAAACAAACAGACAGCTAGATAGAGACAGAGCTAGCCAGAAATACACATATCTTTTAAATATATTTCACTTGCATAAAAATATTTATATTCAATTTCATTTTGATATTAATATTTATTAAATGACTCGTGCATAACATTACATTTATTATTTTAGTTTAAGCTTTGAAATAATTATAATGATATTTAAGCTTATGTTAAATTAACTATTAATTTTACATTGGATTTAAATTTAGCTATATGTTATTCTTATTTTATTTTCTTTTATTTTTATTTATTAAGTGTTTTTCATTGAAATAATGATAATTACATATAAGTTTTTTTTAAATTAACTTTTTATTTTACAGTGGATTTGAATTTAGTTATATATTTTTCTTATTTTCCTATGATTTATATTTATTTTTTTATTTATTTAGTTTTTTTTACTTTACAAAACTTACACATTCAAATATGTATTTTTATAAATATTAAATTGGATAAGAATCAGAACTGTTTTAATGCCAAATTGCCGTTTATCAACTCTTCTTTTGTGCTGAGACCAACAACAATAAAGTCGACTCCTGGAACAAATATGCAAACGGGGACAAAAATGTTGCATGCACGTTCTTGCAACTGCTTGAGGCAGCTGCTACACAGTTGGCCTGGTCGCCCTTGCCTTGTTAGCTGTTTCAGTTGCCGTGTTGCATGTTTGTTAGGCAGCCCAGAGAAGCGTAAGACATTTGCCTGCCTGCATTTGGCACGTGCTAAGCGAAAGGGGTAAAAAACGAAGGGGCAAGTATGTTGATAGAGCAAGGATGCGGGGCATGCCAGACTAAATATACATTCATACATAGTAATGCATGTTGTTTTCCTTTTGCTTCGCCTTTTCAGAGCTTTTCCCGTTTGCTTTTTATGCAATTTGCTTTGCAGACGACTCGTTATTTTATTGTTTACCTGTACTGCACACAGTGCAAACATGAGTAGAACATAAATTTCAGCAATGGAATCTGGGCCGTTGCATTCGCCCCATCGCTGTCTTAAGCAGACACACTACTTATAGTATTTGCAGCATACGGTTGTCAGTGTTGCAACTTGCAAGTACACGCAACACTCAAGAGTTGTGACTCATTTGCTGTGTTGATTTCGCATCGAAGTAAGCGTTTAAATAAATTACGAGTAAAATAAAAGCGGAAACAAGTTTTCTTACTGTAAAATTCATGACACTTGAAATGTTTATTGTGTTTTTTCTTTGTTGACTTTAATTATAACATGACTTGCACAGTCTTCTACCCACCCTCAACTGACTTAATGCTGTAAAATCCTTTTAGCGCTAAACAGCTAAACACATGAGACACATATATGTGAGTCTGCGATCGTGGATGGGGTCAGATTGGTGGTCGAAGGGGGCCAATCGGTTATTTCGATACAAATACTGAATATATATT
This sequence comes from Drosophila innubila, assembly GCF_004354385.1. NCBI lineage: Eukaryota > Metazoa > Arthropoda > Insecta > Diptera > Drosophilidae > Drosophila > Drosophila innubila. The sequence continues at coordinate 5,618,545 of NW_022995380.1, forward strand.
CAAGTGCTGGCAATCGACAAGGGCGACAAGGGTAGTGGAGGTGGCGGGGAGATTGTCTGCTTAAGAGCTTAAGTGAAATTACACTTGGAGCTGAGCAATTTCATCCACAAAATGCGCAATGCGCGGTCCAAAGAGTGCCAAAGGAGGCGTGGCAGTGCTAAAATGCTCGCTAAAAGCTTTTCGGGCCAACTGAAATGAGGAAAATTTCGAAAATTCTAAAGTGACATTGCGATAATCGCGTAATCGATGAAGTCTGTCATTATCATGAGCCCCTCGCTGTCGGTGTCGCTGAAACTGACGCTGTTGCTGCTGTCGCTGTCGCTGCCGACGCCTCAGTCGACGTCGCTGCCAACGGCGAGTCAATAAGTAAAATTTTTCAATGGCAAAATATTGGAGCAAGCAACAAAAAACACTTAGGCGGCGGCAGCGGCAAAAAAGGGACAAAAATTGTTTGTAAAAATGTCGCGCAAAGTAAGATGGGAAGAAGGAGGGAAAAGGGGAGAAGTGGAGAAGCGTTACACAGTGGGCGATTTGACCGATTTAGCGTAACGAAACTTATAACTCAAAAGCCAAAAGTTTTTTTGCAAATTTTATTTTTAAGCATTTTGACCCAAATTCCCATAAAGAACCATAATTTTTATATAAATATTTTGTATTAAAAAAAAAAAATTTCATTTTATTTTATTTTTATTTTTACAATTTGTTTTAAAAGTTATTCAGAGTCGGCACTCAAATTCGATTCCGAATTATTCGGTTTATCAGAAAACTCTAAGTATCAGTGTTTTTTACATAAACATGATTACTAAAATGATCAACAGTTTTAACAGATGCACAGGTCAGAAAACAATTTTTTTTCTTTAATAACATACATTTAACTTTAATAAAAAATAAAGACCAATTGCTTACAATGAAATTTAAGAATTTTTCAAGACAAAAGGCGAGAAATGCTTTTTGTCACAGATACGTTTACATATCGCTCAGAAGAGTGACATATCTAAAAAAAAATGGAATTTTGAGAAAAACTCATTTAAAGATTTCAAGTGTGGTGTGTCTTCTAGCAAATCAATTAATGAACATTTCTACATCATTAACTCAAAAATCGTGTTTTTCGACTTATGTCACCCTTCTATCCAATAAGCGATATGTTTACTTTGAAAGCTCACAGCTGATCAAAAATATCGATTAAAAATGTAAAGATAACATTTTTATGCTACAAATTTTGATAGATTTCAATGATCGAAAAATTAGATTTCGTTACGCTAGATGGGCCAAATCGCCCACTGTGCGTTATGAGGACGGGTTCAGCTTATGACATTCGGCGTTGTCACGTTGCCTTGGACATTTGCTGAAACAAATTGGTGCAGTGGCAAGAATGGGGCAGAGGGCGTGGCAATAGGACCAAGAACTTGAAGCTCTGATTGTATGCTCTCGAAGGAGAAGGGCAGCAGAGCAAGTGGCAGGGGGTAAAAGAGCGGCAGGAACACAGAAAGATTCAATTTGACAGTTGCAAGAATTCAATTTTCTTGTCATCATGTTGCGGATTAGTTTCGTGCTTGTCCAGGACAGCGAGCAAGAGCGAGCGAGAGAGAAAAATCGCAGTTGGACATCATTTGCAAAAGTGCAACTACAGCAGCATCAGGAGCAGAGCAGAGCAGAGCAGAGCAGTCAGCAGACAACAGTCAACAGACAGCAGACAGTAGACAGTAGACAGCAACTTACCAATGCACACGCACAAATGAGAAAAGTTGCAAGTTCGGAAAACTGCAAAAAACTTTACCATCTGCTGCTGTTGCAGATCGACGTGGGAAATTCGGAATATTCTGGCTGTGCCCAAGCACAGCGAAGTCAGGACAGGATGTGCAATGTGAGGCTGCCCTGTCAGTCATGGACAAATAACAAAGTTTGTGGCCAAGTCATGTGCGTGTAGCATTGAAACCGACGCACCAACCGGTTGAAACTACAGGAGCTGCCACAGAAAGCTGCAGCATTTGAGAAACTTTAAGTTGAACGCGGAGATCAGCTTAAGAGCTCTTGTTATAAATAACAAATGTCGTACTACTAAAATAACTAGGCGATGAAACACAAGATGGAATACCTAATCACTTTGTTCAGACTACACAAAGTCAAAACGGCTTGTTTTTATGATCAGCAATGTTCATATCTTATAGGCTATTTCCACGACCACTCACATTTGCCACATTTCCTCACATTTGAATGTGTCAGATTTTTGGCTTTCCACGACCAAATGTGAAACTGTTAAACCATTTTCCATTCACCCAAAATAAATCAGCAGTTTGATTTCTGTGCAAAAATTATAAACAGCTCAAAATAAGTACATTCTCATTTTTATTTTGCAATTATAATTCGCTTATAACTTATATTTATTGAACAAAACAGCTGGTTAAAGTGTTAATTGCTTTTTTTTCACGATTTTATCGATAAGCATCGCGTGTTCGATAAAGAAATACTGAAATTCACCGAGGTGAATGGCAAAAAAATTTTATCATTCATTATGAATGAGACAAAATGATCATTCGGATTTTGTACTGATATGAAGTCCACATTCGGCCCGAATGATGAAAATGGAGTCGAATGTGCCAAATGTGCTGTCGTTGAAATGGGCTATTACTATGCAACCAGGAATGCAAAGGAATATTGAATTAAAATCAATAAACTTGCCGATAAAACTTCAAAAAAAATGTAATAGATAATACTCTTACTGTACGATTAGATTAGACTTAAAAATTTTAATTATATTTAAAAACCAAAGACAGAAATAAACATGGAAGAAAACGTATAACACCATAATGATCCTTTGCGTTTTCAACATGATTTTGAAATAATTGATTTTTATGGATTTTGATCAAAAGCCATAAATTGATAGTAATTTTAATGTTGATTAAAACAAAAAATGAAGGATTTTTATTATATAAAAATAATAATTATCATTGATAAAAATGTTAAAAAATCATAAAACTTGCATTACTATTTAATTTTTAAAATCAGGCCTGTTCCGGTTTTCACTTCCACTTTTAAAGGATTTCATAAAAATTTTTTTCTGAAGTTGCATTTATGCCAAGTACTTAAAAAGTATATTTTTTCACTTTATCAGACTCAAATTCACCAACTCAAGGCGAATTGAATACGCAAAATATTTCCAAAACGAAATTAAAGTAACTTAAAGATTTTCACTTTCGATAAATCTTGCCGAAAGTGAAAATTGGAACAGGTCCCAATATATTCTCTGATCTTTTCTCCATTCCAATGTCAGTCTCTTTCACTCTCTGCTCAGACTGCCTCTCTCACTTTCTGTTGCTGTCATTATCAGTCCTGTTTTGTTTCTTTGTCTGCTCCTTGCTTGACACGAGAATCGTGTGGTCAGTTCCCAGGCTGTCAGTCGAGTGATATGTATATCAATTAGGCCATTCTTTGGGCCATGTCAACGACACTCGGTATCTGTGTCCGGTCCGGTTGCACTTTGGGCAGCCACAAGCTGTCGACAGCAGCAGCAACAGCAGCAAAAGCAGCAACAACCAATTAAAGAACAACTTAAGCATCAACAACAGCAGCAGCAGGAGCTTCAACCGGAAGCGCCTTTAAGCAGGCTTTGACTCTGGACTCTAATTTGTCACAGCCTCAACATTCATTTGGCAGGACGAAGCCTCAAGGGTGGGGGAGGAGGTGGGTGAGGTCCTAAAAAATATGAAATGTCAACTGGAATGACTTATAGACTCCACAAACGGGTGATCCATCAACCAAACAACTGTCCTAACTGCTTAAATACTTAATACGCCAACAACAACAACAAGAACAACGAAAGCAAAATGAAATAACATCAGACAAAGGCATGACGACAGGCAAGGAGTAGAAAACAATTTGCTGACTACATTTTGGGCCTCTAGTTCCTACTTTTACTCCGACACCTACTCTTACTTTTCCTGCTCCTGCTCCTGCTCCTGATTCGACTCTCTGCTGCCTGTGTATTTGTAGTGACAGAGACTGAAAATGGTGAACTGAAGAGCTGCTTGATGGATTACAGCCAAAAGGCGGCAGCAGCTCCTCAGCAATTGGTAAGGTGTGGCCCAGAGGGGACTGATCGGGAGAGAAAGAGACAGCAGCTGCACGATTAGGCTTTTGTTTGTCTGCTTGTCAAATTTCTATGGCCACACCCCCTTCCCGGAGAAACCATAGTCTTAGAAGGCTTTGTCAGTATCTGCGGCAAAGTGATTTGTACACCCGAAAAGGATTGGAAATAACGTTTAATGAAGTGCAGGGTTAAATTTACCAAAGGGTTGGCCAACACCAGCACCCCAAACAAATCGAAGCGACTTACAACACACACAACACACAAAAGAGGTGGAGCACAAGACAAAGAGTAAAGCGGAAAGGCAAATCGATTTCTTTTGATACTTTTGATACTTTTGTTCAATTGCAGAAAGTGTCGAGGCAGTGAGAGGAGTTTAAAGCCTAGCACTAGCTTAACTGGGCTTAAAGCTAAGGAGCTGCGCTCTTGCCAATTACGATGATTACAATGCCATGTTGCCTTTCATTGACCTTCACACACGAGTTGCGTTTGTGGCAGTTAGCGAGGCCGCGTCAATTTGGCCGCCATAATCTGGCAACTGGCAACGAGCAACTGGCAACGAGCAACCTGCAACACAGGCAACATAATCATTTATCATAACAAATGGCATTTCTCAAGTGGCGTATGTGATTGCGCCAAGGCCCAAACTGAAAAGGAAAAGAAAAGAAAATAAACGAAAAGAAAAGAAAAGAAAAGAAAAGAAGAGCCAACATCAAGGCCATAACCCGTCTCAAGGATTGACCGATCCACGAGCACTTACAGACTCACTCAGTGGGCCATAAATCTACAGTCTAGGCAAAAGTTGCGGATATGCGAAATGGCAACGGCAACAGCAACCATTTGTCTAATTTTAATGGGCATGCTAATAGAGCCATTGGCTTGCCGAGCGTCTGCCACTGTGTTGGTCAGCCAACACCTGGCCCCAACTGGCCAACTGGCCAATGGGCCAATGGGCCAATAGGCCGACTGACGGGTTCGGTAAGCCAGTCGACTTTTAATTTATGTGCGGCAAAAACTTTTTGGCTCATTAAATACCTCAAAATGTTAAATGACTTACGAGCCGGGCTAACTGGCTGGCTGCCTGGCTGGCCAAAGGAGACGCAACACGATGTTGCAAACGATGTACTGCCGTCTGGAACGTGCTACAATCCCCTCTGAAGATTCTCTCCCACTCCTAATGCGGTAGTCATTGCATCATCATTTGCCGAACTGCCGTTACGTGCTGTATTATCGGCCACTAAGACTCGGAATCGGAAACACAATCACAGCAAGTTAAGTCAATGCATGCAATATTGATAAACAGCATTGATAGAGAAAGAAAGAGAGATAAGGGAGCAGCAGGAGCTTGGCGTTTGGATGGATTTTTTAGAGTAATATAAAACAAGTGGGCGGCTACAGTCGGGCATGCTCGACAGTAGGATACCCTGTGCCCAGGTACTCTGTACTAAAAGTTGATTTTCGACCGATTGTTCCTATGGCAGCTATATGATATAGAAAACCTATATGTACCAAATTTGGTCATGACAAATAACACCAACTTAAATGCATATTTTATGAGTTTGGTTCAGATATGTCAAACAACAAAAAGCTTTTTCATACTAAAGCTTGATTTTCTAATGCGCGCCTCTATGGCAGCTATATGATATAGTGTTCCGATTTGAACCAAATTTGGTCAGGATGTATATTACCAGCCCAGATGTATATTGTGTCAGATTGGTCGAGATATCTCATAAACCAAGAGGTTTTTCATACTAGAACTTCATTTTCGATCTATCGTTCCTATGGCAGCTAAATGATAAAGAGGTCCAATCCAAAAAAAAAAAAAAAATTGATCTGCGTATCCAGGAACCTACTTACCAAGTTTGAAGTCTCTAGCTCCTATGGTCTCTGAGATCGACGCGTTCAAACAGACGGACAGACGGACAGACGGACATACATTCTGCAAAACACATTATACCCTTTTTTGCCCATTGTCAATGGGCTCAGGCTATAAATACATATTCAAATAGAGTTTTGTAAATTACACTACACATCAACCAAAAAATAAAATTTCTAGCTGAAGGTCATAGCAGCTATTAATAGTTAGTTATTGATTATCTTAAGGTTATAAACTTACGATTAATTTACTATATAAAATAAAATAAATATTCAAGAAGTGAATAGTCGAATTGGTTTACTTCAAACGTTCAACTACGGCAAAAATCACTTTCTATTATAGTATTTAGCATAAAAAACATATCAAATTGGGATAAGTTATGTCCATCATATCATATAGCAGCAATATTAACGACCTCCTAAAAATTATAATTTAGTATGAGCATTTTTATTCTATCGTGTAATATTTCAAATACACTTGCGTATCAAATCTTCGTCAAGCTTAAATTTCTCGTATAGATTTTATTTGATTAATTCAGTCAGCTTTCGTTTGGTTCTGTTGTGTTTTGTTTGGGCTTATCTGGAAACTCATTATTCATTAATGATGCGAATCTGAAAAGTAGACAACACATTTCGATATTCGTAATGCCGACAAAACTGGCTCATTTGTTGAATGCAATCACTTCAACCCGGAGTCAGCAGGAAGCTTGTGTGCCCCATGAGCTGCTGTCAGTTTAACAGTCAGTCAGTCAGTCAGTCAGTTAGCCATTCAGCCTGTTAGCTGCCCGGATATGGCCAATTCAATCATGGCAGCTAACCGCAAATAAAAGGACAATCCGACTCGGTTGGCCCATTGACCAACTTGAAACCGGCAACACAATCCGACTAGCGCTAGTGCGATCATAAATATTTATAAGAGCACTTGTGAACTCACACAGCGTAACGTCTAGCTCATTGAAACAACAGCAGCAACAGCAAGTGGGCGGTTACAGTCGAGCACTCTCGACAGTAGTGTACCCTGTGCCCAGGTAATCTGTACTGAAAGTTGATTTTCGACCGATTGTTCCTATGGCAGCTATATGATATATGGAACCGAATTAAACCAAATTTAGTTAGAATGTACAAAACCAACTTAAATTTCTATTCTATCAGTTTGGTTAAGATATCTTAAAAACAAAAACTTTTTCATACTAAAAGTTGACTTTTGACCGATCGGTCCTATTACAGCTATATGATACAGTCGATTGATTTGAACGAACTTTGGTCCGTATGTAAAAACTACGTTAGATACATATTTTATTAGTTTGGTTACGATATCTCAAAAAAACAAAAAACTTTTTCATACTAAGACTTAATTTTCGATTGTGCGTCTCTATTGCAGCTATATGATATAGTTGACCGATTTTAACCAAATATGATCGGGATGTATACTACCAGCCCAGATGCATATTCTATCGGTTTGGTTCTGATACTTGACAAGCAAAAAACTTTTTCATATTTAAACTTCATTTTGGATGTATCGTTGTTATGGCATCTATATGACATAGTAATCTGATCCAAAAATAAAAACTTGATCTGCGCCCGGTATCCAGGAACCTATATACCAAGTTTCAAGTCTCTAGCTCTTATTGTCTTTGAAAAAGACGCGTTCAAACAGACGGACAGGCGAACGGATAGTCGGACAGACAGACAGACGGACAGGGCTAGATCGACTCGGCTGTTGATCCTGAGCAGAAGTATCTATACTTTATGGGGTCTGCCACGCCCCTTCTGCCTGTTACATACATTCTGCCAAAAACATTATACCCTTTTTTTTGCAAATTTTCAATGGGCTCAGGGTATAAAAACAAAAGGAACAACATATGCGTTTTAATTCATTTATTGCACCTGAGTGAATTCAAATAAAGTAGTGGTAATGGCGTTTATTTAGAAATATACGAGCTGCATGATTGCAGTTGTATGCAGAAGAGTGAATGAGGAACTGGAAGTGCTGAAGGTATAACTCTCACAAAGCTACATATATAAACATACACTCACACATACACATACACACGAACGCAGACATGCACGCTTCCGGCAAATTTAATTTAAAACGCAAACCCAAAAATTCGTTGAACCTCAATCAGCGGCACCGCACTTCGCACCCCTCTGCCCCTTATCCACGCCCTTCCCTTAAGCCATTGTTCGCTCTGCTAGCCACTCCATCTAATTGTGTGTGTATATATATGTGTGTGTCTGTGTGTGTATTTTAGCCAGCAAAATGCCATTGTACGAGTGCACTATGGTCCGGATGAAGATTTTTTAGGAATTAAGTCATTTTATAAACATGTTCAAAGTACCGATATTTTTATGGCGATGTATTCAAAACACATCAAGCTCAAATGTTGCATAACTAAAATCTTAACATTTCTCAACACTGTTCAGCAATCAGCTGTTGAACAGAGTTCATTTGAACAAAGAGCACATGAAACGCATATGCGCATTTTTAAGGTTAATTTGAATTCTCTTACAGCACGTACTTAAAAGCTTTATTAACAAAATTTATCATGGATTATATTCATTGTGGTTTGTATTTTGTGTTTATATATCTGTGTTGCTTAAAATCAAAATGCTATACGTTGCCATCTGTAATTTAAAAACTAGCCACGAAAATAAATTTTTTCAATTAAATTTTATCTTTAATAAGATATAACTTATTTTGTCAGCACTTGTCAGCAATGTGACTATATGCATTTTGAAGATTGATCAATTCTAAAATTGTTCTATTAAGCTCAAGCTGCGCATTTTTGCGCATTTTTCACAATTTCACTTTATTTCAGCTAACCTCACGCTATAAAATGCGTATTCGTTTAAAGTGTGCCGACAACACATGAGACAAAATGACCAAAATTATGATTTTTTGGCTTATTTTAATGGGCGCATTGGCTAAAATTACAAAAACTTGTGTTTACGTATTGAATAAATGTTAAAACTTTACAATCGACAAAAAATAAAAATTTCTTGTTTCATACAAAAACTCAGTTCACGACCGATTTTAACAATTTGAACAATATGACATTATAAATGATAGTATTCCGATCTTTATTTATGTTAGCCCGAATGTGAGGAGCATAATATCACTTATATACGATCAAAAAAATAGCGTTTTTAGAAAAAAAATTACTTTTCGACTGATAATTGCTATTGTTTCTATATGATATAGTTGTCCGATTTGAATGAAATTTCGGCAACACGTTACGGGCATAGTAATACGCCTAACCTGTAAGTTTGGTCTTGATAGCTTGAAAAAGAAAAAATTTAAATATCGCAGAATCGAAAATAAAGGCGGCACCACGCCCACTTTTCTAGGCCATTTGCGTATTTATATCATAGGCCCAATGCAAAAGACTAGACCAAAAAAACTTTATTCGTTCTCGAGTTATTAATTTATTCCTAAAAAATCTTCATCCGGACCATAGTGGAGTGTGGCAAAAGCTATGATGCTGCTTTCGCCAAAGCATCGAAGGCAATGCAACCCAAAGCCAAAACCTACACCGGAACCAACACACACACACCCATCCGACACACCCACACACTCCCAACCACACACACACTATGCACGAATTGCTGCATGCCGTTGACCAACACTGACCCCGCCCGGTTAGTTAATGCAGTTGGTGCTGCTTCTGCCGCTGCTTTATTGCTGATGGCAAAATAGTTGTTGTTGATGTTGGACCGACAACAACAACGATAGCAGCAAGAACAGAGCAACATCAGCAACAACAACGACAACAATAATAACGACTGCAAAGTTTTGTTTCTATTAGTTTTTTTCGTTGGGACTGCTGCTTTTGCGTTTGCCGCTGATTGTTGTGTTGTAAATTGCATTTGCGGTCAACAAAGTGCATTTGCCAGTAAGCAACGACAACAGCAGCAACAGCAACAACAACAACAACCACAATAGCAAATTAAATGTTGTCAGCCAGGCCTCCGTTTTTTGTTTGTTTGTTTGTTTGTTATTGTTGTTGTCTGTTTGATTGCGATTTTTCGTTGGTTTTTACTTTTCATTTTCATTTTCACTTTTGTTTTGCTCTTTGCTTCATTTAAATTGCCATTAAGTGCGGCTTTGTCGCAACTTCTGTGCCGTGTATCAGTTGTGTGTATGTGTGCTCATTTGAACAACCACAGCATTAGGGTTCACACACACACAGGAACTTCTCACATTTCCGACTCGTCCTGTCTCGGCATTTCGACATTTTTGTGCTCAATAATTTTCACCTTTTTTCCAACTTGCACTAAATATTCAACAGTTTTCATTCTTTTCTTTTCCATTCCATTCTATGCCACTCTATGCATTGCTTTTTTATTCTATGCCTCTCTCGTTTTGTAGTGCTCTCTGGTTGCTCACTTTTTGCACTTTTTTTGTCAGGGCGGCAACTCTGGGTTTGTTTTTAATTAAAACAACAATGTGCGCTCCCTTTTACTTACTCCGTTCATCCCTTTCTGTCGCTCCTTGGCTGTCGTTGGTCTGATCGTCTGACGCACACATACTCATACTATATGTGGTATTATTGTATTGCCTGGGCCGGTCGAATTCTTGTTGTGTTTTACTTTTTGTACTACGCTTACAATTTCAATTCATTCGTTTTGTGCTCTGCAACTGACTATCGCACCTCCTCCCCTCCCTCCTTACCCCCTCCCGCTTACCTCTTCGTTGTGTTTTGTGTGAAAAGCGATAAGTGAAATATGCTTTTCAGTTTTCAATTTAGCCGTTCAATGCAATTCCAATTGGATATTGCCAATGGCCAGCACAGCACCTCTTCCCTCATCCCTCATTCTTTATCTCTTACCCCTTACAGTCGGGAATCAGTTGCCTGACCATTCAACATGCCACAGTCAGGTGAAAAGTGTACTTGTCTGTGGCATAATAATAGTCACATTGGATACAAATAGAAATCATGGCCCATTGTATAATTTGTATGCACAAAAATGCAGGCATCACGTTTCAAATACCTTTGCCAACTGCCAGTAAAGTCTATCATTAAAGTATACGCACAGGGGACACAAAAGTGTTCACATGAATTTGCATATGAGTATGTGGGCCATAACGTAAGTCCAGTTCGGTGAACTCGGCACAAGTTCTCCTCCTTTTGACCCCTTGGGAGCCAATTTAGAATGCTACTCACGTTGCCCCGCGAACACCCCACGTCCACTTGACACTCTTTGTGCAACGTACCGCCCACCTGCTGTCAGTCCAATATTTTTAATGCCTTTGACTTTTCCACCGCCACTAGATTGAGGTGTCAAGTGGGCGGGCAACAAACATTTGCCAGGTCAACAAAAGTCGACTCGGGTCTAGATCCAACTGACGCACAGTGTCTCTCAAATATAAACTACAAGTTTATCTTACATTGGTATAAATTTCTAAAAACAATCGTAGTATTATAAATATGATATAAAATAAAACTGTTTGTCCTGACTTACTGATATTTGTGCAACCCAAACGGTAAGGAGGAGGAGTATGAAATTTTGGCACAACATAGCTAAGACATTTTTATTGCATAATAGGGCTGGACAAAGCGAGCGATCCCCTTAGTATGGTATAAAACTCGAAATTTGAATCGATAATGATCTTTAATATTTTGTACATTATCCATTTCGATAAGAAACTGCTGACAATATAAATTAACCTACAAGAAAATTATACCAGTAAAAAGTATATATAAATTACTAGTATCTGATTGGTTATTCTCGCAATAAAAATTGATTTGAATAAATTTCTTTTATAAATAAAGTAGCAAATGTGTTTTGTAAAAACTTTCTTATTAAGTTTAAAATAGCACATTTTTTGATGCAATAAAATTGAAATAGAGCCACTGTGCACACGGCGGAGTAGCTAGGTCAGAATAAAGTCAAAGAGTAGCTTTCTGGGAGAACAGCAACAGGCTGAGAAGTGCATTACACACACACTGAGACAGACAGAAGCACGTACATAACATAGACACTCGTGCAACAATGAGAATCATAGAAAATAGACTAAGCTATTTGGCGAGAATAGTGGGAGCAAAAAGAACTTAAAGACTAAGAGGGGAGTTTATAAGGTGGGTCGAGTTGTCACACATGCCTTATTTGTGTTTATTTTAAGATGGTGGCCGCATCAAGGACTCTATAATTAGATGGCCTTAACTACATATTACAAGACCGAGTAGGCGTTAAATAAAATTCAAATTAAACAAAGTATTGAAACTCGTGTATTATCAATAATAAATTTATAAGTTGAAACAAGATAAATAAACAAATTTATAAATTTTCTGTTAGAGTAACAATGACGTTTAAGAAACTTCTCTTCGTCTGCATGGGTGAGTTCATAATGATGGATCGATTGGGGATTTTTTCAACTCTGAAGCTCTCTGTGTAGGTAATTCTTGCAATTCACCGATGGCAGAGGCAATCATGCAGAATCTGATGGTGAAGACTAGTCTCTACTGGGAGATTGATAGCGCAGCATTGCGAACTTGGAATATTGGAAGAAAGCCGCACAAGCGATGTCTACGGGTTCTTCGAGAGCATGGACTGCGCAGTGATCGCTTTTGCAGGCTGGTGAGTGGGGAAGCTCGATCTTAATATGCTTAGATCTGCATAGATTGAATTTACTTCTTTACTCGCAGTTGACCGTTAACGACTTTGACTACTTTGATTATATCATCGCCATGAATGAGCATGTACACAAGGAACTGATGCTCTGGGCAAAGGTGAATCACGTTCAGAAGACCTCTCATGTGATCATGATTGGATCGTATGGGAATAATGGAGAAACCGTCTCGGTTATCGATCTATCGCCAGTAAGCACTTAAATTAATTAAAGCAAACTGAGAGTAAATTCCATTTCTTCTAGATACGCAAGTTGAAAGCCTTTCGATCCGCCTACTATCAGATTAAGGATTGCTGCAAGCAATTAATACTCAGCCAACAGGTGAGAATTGTGCGCTATGACTTGCCCAGCACAGAAGAGGAGGACGAGCGAAAATATGAGATGATGAACCTAGCGAATTCTCTGGAATCCAGCCAGAGTGTGGACGATTTAAGCGTAAATTCCGCAAAGCAATATCCCTCAAAGAGCTCCCTGAGGACGTCATGTTCATTAATCAATTGCCATAAGACAAAACTCTGTGATAATTGCGGTCAAAATTTTCTAGCCACCCTCTAAATACCTACAAGTGTGAGAATATGTGCCACCCAATAAAATTTCATTAGTCTTGACAATAAATTCAAAGAAGACTTTGATCCGACAGGTATTCAGTACATCGCCACATATCTCATATCGATCTATCATAATTGGCTTTTAGACTGCCCTATAAAAGTCTTGATTCTCTTTCAGCCAACGCTGTTGGTGCGGAATTCTTTAATGTGTGACAACATATCGTAGCCGAGGTAGCTTAGCATGGTGGCCAGTTTGTTGCCGGAGACGTTTGCCATTGCCAAGTCCGGCTCTGCACTTGGTCCTCGGTTCGAGGCGCAGTCAAGCGGTAATGGCTCTGTGCTGGACAATGTGAGTTGGTCCAAAATTTAGATCGAGTTTTATATCGAAATAGAAAATCGGCAAAACCATGCATCGAGTTGTCGATATATCGGAAAATAGTAGATCGAGTTGCAAATATCGAGTTTTTTAAAAAAAAATTTCTTTTATTTGAAAACTTAATTGAAATCCCAAAATACACTCGTACTTTTTTTAGAAATCTTATTTTTGCATCGTTTTTATGCCTAATTCAAACTTTGACAATTTTGTAGTTTATTTGTTATTCTTATTAAAAATTGGACGACTAAACTTAATTCTGAAAATAAGCTTCTATGAACAAACCCTAGTGAGTTGTCGGTTGTTCATGGAAATCGATTTAATCAACTCGATAGATCGTCAAAAAAATCATCGAGTTGAAGTACTCCGTAATCGCTTCCGCGAAAATCGAGTTGTCGATATTTCGATATATCTTTACATCACTACATAAAAGTTTTCCCTTTACTTAACTTGACTTAACTTTACTTAACTTTCCTAATTTTCTCTCATTGATCTGATTGGGTTTTTTTCTGGGTATTCCCCAATTCTTGCAACTCATGTTGGATCAATTAAATAATTTTTTCAATTTCCCAGACTTAACTTAATCTGCTTATTTTTTTAAATTTTCAGTCATAGCATAAAATCGTTTTTAAGTTTTATAATTTAATTGATAAAAATTACTAATTCATATTTAAATTTTGTTTTATTTTATGCATAATTTAAATTTTTGTCGACTGATTTTAATTGACGTTAATAAATAAATACAAATACAAATAAATACTTTTAATTCATTTACAGGTGCTGCCGGACATGGCGCACCTCGTCAATCCCTATTGGAGTCGCTTTGCTCCCATGGATCCGACCATGAGTAATATTCTGGGATTGTTCACACTCTGCATTCTGATCATCTCCTGCTGCGGCAATGGTGTCGTTGTTTACATCTTTGGAGGCACTAAATCCCTGCGTACTCCTGCCAATCTGTTGGTCCTAAATTTGGCCTTCTCCGACTTCTGTATGATGGCCTCACAGTCGCCAATCATGCTGGTCAACTTCTACTATCAGACATGGATCTTGGGTCCACTTTGGTGCGATATATATGCCGTGTGTGGCTCGATGTTTGGCTGTGTTTCCATTTGGTCCATGTGCATGATCGCCTTTGATCGGTATAATGTTATTGTAAAGGGCATTAATGGCACGCCGATGACAATTAAGCTGTCCATTATGAAGATTCTCTTCATCTGGCTGATGGCAACGTTCTGGACAATCATGCCGCTAATCGGCTGGAGCAGCTATGTGCCCGAGGGCAATCTGACCGCCTGCAGCATTGACTACATGACGAGGCAATGGAATCCACGATCCTATCTCATAACCTATTCGATATTTGTCTATTACGTGCCTCTCTTTCTGATCTGTTACTCATACTGGTTCATTATAGCCGTAGGTTCTATCTTTCTAGTTTCCTCTGTCATTCTAACAACTTTGTACTTTTAAATAGACCGTTGCTGCCCATGAGAAGGCAATGCGGGAGCAGGCCAAGAAGATGAATGTCAAGTCCTTACGTAGCTCCGAGGACTGTGACAAGAGTGCTGAGGGAAAGTTAGCCAAGGTTTAAGTATATCATTCAAGTATATCATTAAGTATAACATATATCGTTGGTTATTCAGGTGGCCCTGACAACAATTTCGCTTTGGTTTATGGCCTGGACTCCGTACCTCGTCATCTGTTACTTTGGTTTATTCAAGATCGAGGGTCTTACGCCTCTGACGACCATTTGGGGTGCCACATTCGCCAAGACCAGTGCCGTTTATAATCCCATTGTCTATGGCATAAGGCAGGTGTCCAACTTTAACACACACAGTGTACAGCTTTTACTAAAGTCTCCCTTTCTTCCCCTCCTTTAGTCATCCGAAGTATCGTCTGGTGCTCAAGGAGAAGGTACTTTTAATTGACTAACATCTGTTTAATTAAATATTATCTGTATTATCTGTTATTCCATACGCAGTGTCCTATATGTGTTTGCGGCAACACGGATGAGCCCAAACCAGATGCGCCCCCTTCGGACACGGAAACCACGTCGGAGGCGGAGTCCAAGGCTTAGGCTAACAAAAACTTTAAGCATTTGCCTAGAAAAAGGCACAAAAATTAAAAAAAAAATAGTCAAATACATAATAACTGTGCAATTATCAGCAAATGATACAAAAATGTAAAAAATATTTAAATAGATGCTGCTTATCAAAAATGTAAACAACCCGACTGACTTTTATGGTTTGAACACGATTACCATCTTAAACATATGAGATTGTTATGCATCTATTTTTGTTTATTTACGAGACCTATATCATTTTTTAAAATTCTGATTCTATTTAATAATCAAGTATAATATTCAGAAATTTTCGTTATAATCGAAGGTATATACGTATTTCTTTCTTGAACTATTTAAATGAAAATCAGCCATAATTCAAATGAATAATAAAAAGTGTACCAATTGTGGTGTACCGCAAGTGACGTAAGAAGTTTTCTAGGGTATACTTTTAGGATGGTCGAGACTTTATTTATGTTGTTATAATATTCTGCGCTTCAAAATATGTTTCAAAAATTACCACAAATTCGATTTAATGGAAAACTCTATTAATTTACATACTATTTCTTGTTTGCATTTCTTGTACTTTTCGTCCTTCAAGTCAGCGTTATTTCATCTTTTTCTGTACACATTTCCACGACGTTAATGTCGCTATTTGCTTTGACTGTTCCATTTCGCGTCTAATGACTATAATTACTCAGTAACATTCGCTTCACGACTCCCTTTCAACTCATCCCCCACATTTGGTGTAATGAGCACAACAAATACACACATACACACACACACGAATGTCTAATTAGAATACAACAAAGCGACAAGCAAAGCTAAATTTTTGTCATGTCAGCAATTTGGCCAAAACTTAAACAAGTGCTGACTCTGACAATGGCACTCGACTCGATGGTTTTATCAAGCAAATCCATCATCAACTTCAACAATGTGCCAACAAAGGCAACAGCTGTGCAATCTCCAAATTAGAGGAACTACATACAAATTCAATCTCTTTATTTAAATCATTATAGCAATTGGATATTTAAAAGAATAGACCAGGACGAGATGCACCTGACTTGGCCCATTGCTGACCCGCCAATTCGCCCAGCGAAGCCATGGCCAATCCCTTGTTGCTGGCAACACACATATTATAAGCGGCGATTTGCGAATCTTTCTTAAGATTCTCATCACAGATCTTTAGGCCACGTTCCAGAGCGGCTAAAATTTCATTACCCATTTCGCGAGCCTCTGTATTTGCCGGCAGTTTTTCCTCAAGAGCCAATTTCACAGTCTGCAGAGCATTTTGGGAATTTTGCAGGTCCACCTCTGTATTGTTTTGAGCGTGTGTCTGCAGCTGCTGCAAGAGGTAAGTGGCAAGTGAAAATTTGTAATCAACTTCTTGCTAATTTCAAAATAATTCTCACCGGGCAGATCACAAGGAATATGACAAACAACGTTGCGGTCAACATTTTCTGGCCAAGTTCTGTAAGTTACTGTGTGCACTAACTTTTAAGTGATTCCACATTGTATCCAGTATCCAGAAAATGGTATCTAGTATATCTTATCTAATGTCTTATCTGCAGCATTAAGAAAATGTAAAACAATATTGTAAAGCTGATTATAAAGTCGTGTCTAGCATTGACTGCAGTTGTTTTGTCAACAGCTTTAACCCAATTAAATTTTTATAACACCTTTGCGTAAGCAAGTGAAGCGCTTTGTGGCTAACGGAAATGATACACGGGCAATTTACAGCATCTCTCAGCCAAGGCAAATACGACAGGTTCGATATCAGGTGAGAAAAGTAAACAGTGGCTACCGAAAATATACAAGCGGATGTGAGTCAGCAAAGAATTTCTGGTCAGTCAGTACTTTCAACAATCCATAATATTTCCCATCATTTTTGCTCACACTTCACAAGTGTAACCCATCCCCACTCTTTCCGACCCTCTTCATAGAGTCCTCACTCGAAAAAGCCGCAAAAAATGGTTGCCTGCTTTTAGGGGCGCAACTTTTGCATACAAATCCGCAAACCCAAAACAAATTTACATACATGCGCTTATGGAGTACGCATCCCTAGCCCTCTCCCTCTCTTCCGTCCATCTGTCCGTTGCGTTTTTGTTTTGCTAACCAATTTTAGCATATATTTGGGAGAAGGCTTCCTAAATGCGGCCGGGTTTTATTTTGTCCACTTTTTATAAAATGTTCGCCATGGCTCAACTTTAGCATTAGCCCCACAGGGTGAAGAGGGTGACACGGTATGCCGGAAATGGGTGGCAGTTGGGCGTGGCTGCTATTGCCACAGAACTTCACAAAGTTCTACCAAACACAGACATATTCGTTGTAATCACAATAACAACAGAACGCAAGTTTCAATCTTGAGGCAAATATTTCAATTAAGTGACAAAACTTTGCACTCGCTTGATCCTTGTAATTTGCCATGTCATCGTTGTGTATATGTGTGTGTGTGTGTGTGAAACAAAAGTATGTATGTGTCAATGGAGCGACATGGCCAGCGGCTGTTTCAAAATTTACATTTAATTACATATTTGAATTTGAATTTGAATTTGAATTTGAATGTGCTTTGCCGCATTCGGGCCGCCAACGAGGCGTATGCGTCATTTGGCTCAGTATTCCTGGCTTTCTTGGCCCTGCTCTTCTGGTCATTTGCGGCAAATCTTTGGCTCGTTAAGCCAAACAATTTAATCCTCCTAATGCCAAAAGGCAGACGAACGGACGGACTGTCGGTAGGTTCCTGCCCAAAACGACCTGACATCAAATAAAATTGGGCAATACCAGCAAAGGATAACTATTAAAAGGACGAGGATTGAAATTCGGACAGCCTTTTGGACAATGATAATTGAAACTGCATCGCTGGCCCCGCACATAAATCAACATTATCGTTTCTAAAGCCACTCAATGGACCAGTTTTGGTTGGCATGCGTTCGAAATCATGCAGTGGAAACACTTTAGGCAGGACATGGTCCAGCCAAAATTGATGAATGCATAAAAGGGGCTGTCAAAAGCGGCGTGGCCAACAATTTGCACCATGTGCCCCAAAAGGGCAGAGTAGAGTGAAGGGAGGGAGGGGCAAAAATGCCGCAAAGGCGAACAAATAAAGTGAAGGAATTCAAATATTTGGCCAAAATGCGTCAAGTTGTTCGCTTGGCCTTCTCGAGGATAGCGTACACTGAACTACTCGAGAGTGAGCAACACAACATTAGCATCCTCAAAAAGGGAGATGAGAATGGGAAGCGTGAAGGTGAAGAGAGGAAAGCTGAAAACAATGTGAACTAAGCTGGAAAGTGCTGGTGAAATTCGTAATAGCTGAGAAATTTAATAAAGTACAGATATGCTAAACACTTCAGTGAGGCAGTGGCCGCACCAAAACATGTCCTGTCATAGGTCAAGGATACTCCTTAAAGAATGTAGAGACTTGCTGTTTTTGGTTGATTTTAAACGTTTATTTAAGTATATCGAATCTATGCTGGTGTATTGGACTTAGTTATTCATTTTTACAGGGTATACAAATTTACAAATTTATCGGCTTAAGCGGCGGCTTTGGCGGGAGCTGCTGTGGTGGCGGCCAGGCGTGCCTGCCACTCGTCATCGATGGCCTTCAGCTCGTTCTTGGCCAGAGTCAGAGTGGGCTTGACGCAGCGGATTTGCAGCCACGGAAGAATAGCGGTATCGCAGTTGGCAAATCCAAGTTGGGCTTTGTCCAGCGCATTCTGCACACGCTCAGCTAAGTCAGCTGGGAAATCGGGCTGGGCGAGCAGACGCTCGGCTTCCCTTTGCAGTACGACGGACTGGAAGAAGACAGAGATGGAGAAACCACCAAATCCAGCTGCTGCTGCTGGGGCAGCTGGAGCAGCGGCAGCTGCACCACCAGCGGCTCCTGCTCCCGCTCCTGCACCAGCAGCTCCTCCACCGAAGAGTCCATTCAAATAAGGATTATAGGCTGCAGCAAAAGGATTGGCAGCCGCATAAGGATTAATTGGTTGAGCCTGAAAATAATTGTCGGTTAATTAAATGCTAAAATTATCTTACAACTGTTTTTACCTGTGCATTAACAGCAACGATGGCAGCGAGCAAAAAAATTGCGAATTTCATCTTAAAGCGATTCGATTTCGTTTTCTTCTGAGGAAAGCTCAGTCGTGATAGTTTCAGAGAGACTAATATCTGGTTGGACACTGGAGTGGGTTTATATACACATTAGAAAACTAAATTTGCCATCGTTATCAGCATCCCATCTCGCTCCGACACGTAAGCTAGCTATTGAACTGATTTACATGCTCTATTATTTGTTTATCAAATGTAGTAGTATAATCTCTTCTAGGGGTTATCTTTAAAGATAAAATAAGCCAATTTGCAAAAGCTGCCAATTCACCAAAAGACGTCAGGAGTGTGTTGAATTAATGTGGTCAGTGCAATCTACCACATAAACACAAATTCTTATCTTACAATACTCAATCAATAGCTTCAACTTACGCGGCTAAAATCAACCTTCAATTTAACCTTCATTTAGGATAAGTTGACAGCTCTGTGAAATGATTTACAGCCATGTTATGATTGCGCTCCTGAATTTCTTTTGAAATTAAAACTATTCAAAATATAATAAATCTTTAAAGTAAGTGCAAATAAGCAAATAATTAAATATGATTCATATAATGTTTGCATTTATATCTCAACATCGCTAAACTACAAATACTTAAAGCTACAAATAATTAATTTAATAGCGTTTTCTGTTAACACTACCCTAGAAAGATGTAGAACTCATTAGCAAAATATTTTTTTTGCCCAAAGTAAGTAATACGTAAGCAAATATTACTGTTACATTTAATAATTAGTTTTTTGTTGCTGTTTTTTGTTATCTCGAGTTTAACTCGATCATTTGTTTGGAATTCCGCGGCGACGTCTTAAGCCGAAGTACTGCCACCTTTCCCAGAAATAAGATTCCCGATCTGGCAAGTTGTACCATTTAAGGGTAATATTTTTAAATTTAAATTTGTAACTTCTTTCCACGAGGGGTCGTCAACTTTAAACCTTCATTAAAATGAACACCCTTATTTTATCTAATTTTAAATTTTAAATGTGGTTTCAATTATTACTTTATTGCATTAGGCAATTTTCTTAAAATTTAAATTCAGCAACTGTTCAACTTTTAAGCGACAAACTGTTATCTTTTTCTTATGCATACTATATCGACTAGCGGAAAAAATTTTGAAATTCTTCTTCTTCACTTGACGGCATAGTTTTTTATTACATAATTAACATTACAAGCTTTTTATTAAAATATGTTAAGGCAAGCTGAGCAACATCGCAAAGTATCGCTATCGATACCTTTTCTGGCAAGGCTGACACTTTCTGTTGTGACCGGCTCGAAAAACGTCATGAAGCTATTTAATTTCACAAATTTAAACAAACAATGTGTTAAAAAATTCAGTTTGAAAAAAGGGGGAACATTAAAAATTAGCTATTACGAATTCAAGGCTGCCAGACGCTCATATTTCATGGTAGCAGCAGCTGTGAAGGAAAAAACGTTTTTAACCAAAGACGGCAGCCCTATGCAACACACCAAGTACTTTTTACACTTTTTAGAGAAATAATAGCTGATTCTGGCTGGAAAGCATCCGAAAATAAGGTGAAATGGCGATGCAAAATGGCTAAAATGCTAGCCAGCTTTCTCAGCAATTATCGCTAAAAATATAAATAAAAATTTAAAATGCGCGCTTTTTGCATTAAAAACGCTAATTTTTATACCTAAAATGTACCAGAGCATCTAGTAATTATAAATACTGAATTAATTAGAACGCATTATTGGTCGCGTGTGGCCACACTGAAAAATTTAAATTTAGGTTAATGCAAATTTAAAAATGCAATAACTTTGAAATAAATTAATAATTTGATAAAAATTTAAAATTCGAAATTTGTTCAAATTAAGGAAAGCATTTTAATAAAGGTTTGAAGCTCGTCACCCAAGGGGTTAGAAAATGAATTTAAAAAAAATGTCAAAATATCGACAAAGTTCTAACAAAAACTCTCCAAAAATTTAAAAAATTATATTTTTAACATTAAGAAAAATTCAAAAAGAGGTTAATTTTCTTGGGTGCACCCAATTTAGCAATTTGACTAAAATGGTACAAGCTGCCAGATCGGGTGCAGGGTGGCAGCCTTTGGACCGGGTGGCAGCCTTCCACACCAGTGCTGCCAAGTTTCTAGGGGGAACAATAGCTGTTTCTGTCTGGAAAGCCTCTAAATTTGTTATTGTGGACACTTTTGCACAGTTTTATCAACAATTTCAATAACAAAACTTGGCTGAAAATATATTTAAATTGCCAAATTTCCAGCTAACAGGAATTTTGAAATATTTCTAGCAAAGGATTTCTGAAAATAGCCAGAACTAGCTATAAAATAGCTAAGTTGGCAACAGTGCCAAGCATGTACACAGCCAAATATCGATTTAGTTTGGAAGAGGAAAAACGACCCCCGCGTCCAACACACCAGCCCCAAAGGCAGAGGGAGAAATAGTAGTAGTAACGACAGTCCTTCACACATTACGCAGCCATTCGTCGGGGAAAACTCCAAGGTTTTGCATAAATAAAAAAACGAGAAGTGTCAACGCTGCGTGAGAAGATAGAAGCTTAGAACGTGCAGCGCAAACGAATCGAGTGAAAGTGCGAAATTCAAGTCAGAAAAATCAAAATTCTCTGCGACTGGCGTTTGTTACAATTTCTTCCAGTATTATCCACACACAAACACACACACAGCCTCACAGAGTGTCAGCCCCAGCAGAGAACTTAGTTATCCACCCCCAACCGACAACTGCACGCCGCGTAAGTCGTTCAAACGTTAAAAATATAAATATTTATAGTTTAGGCAAAGAAATCAATTGAAAATTAGACAATTATTGATATGGCCAATGAGTGGGCAAATCAATTAAGCTGAAAGATTAATTGGCAAGTCAACTAACTCCACTAAACCCGTTCACAGCAACCGCGTCGTTGACATCAAACCACTGAGAGCATCACTTGCACCACTTGCAGCAGCGACAGAGGCAGCAGCGGCAGCGCAGCAGCAGCAGCAGCTCCATCATTAACAGCAAAAACATAAAAAGCAACGCGATGGCTTTCGCTGGACTGAAGAAGCAGATCAACAAAGCCAATCAATATGTGACGGAGAAGATGGGTGGTGCGGAGGGCACCAAGCTGGATTTGGATTTTATGGACATGGAGCGCAAGACGGACGTGACCGTCGAACTTGTGGAAGAGCTGCAATTGAAGACGAAGGAGTTTCTGCAACCAAATCCGACGGCACGGGCCAAAATGGCAGCCGTCAAGGGCATATCGAAGCTATCGGGACAGGCGAAATCGAATACGTATCCACAGCCCGAGGGCCTGCTGGCCGAGTGTATGTTGACTTATGGTAAGAAGCTCGGCGAGGACAACAGCGTGTTCGCGCAGGCGCTCGTCGAGTTTGGCGAAGCGCTAAAACAAATGGCCGACGTCAAGTATTCGCTGGACGACAACATCAAGCAGAACTTTTTGGAGCCGCTGCATCATATGCAGACCAAAGACCTCAAGGAGGTCATGCACCATCGAAAGAAGCTGCAGGGCCGGCGTCTCGACTTTGACTGTAAGCGTCGCCGGCAGGCCAAAGATGATGAAATTCGTGGTGCTGAGGATAAGTTTGCCGAATCATTGCAATTGGCACAGGTGGGCATGTTCAATTTGTTGGAGAACGATACCGAACATGTCTCACAGTTGGTGACTTTTGCTGAAGCACTTTACGATTTTCACTCTCAATGCGCCGATGTGCTGCGTGGCCTGCAGGAGACGCTGCAAGAGAAGCGTGCCGAGGCAGAGAGCCGGCCACGCAATGAGTTTGTGCCCAAGACGCTGCTCGATCTGAACTTGGACGGCGGTGGCGGCGGCCTCATTGATGACGGCACGCCGTCCCACATTAGCTCGAGCGCCTCGCCGTTGCCCTCGCCGATGCGCTCGCCAGCCAAGTCAATGGCCGTAACGCCGCAGCGCCAGCAACAGCCCTGTTGCCAAGCACTCTACGACTTTGATCCCGAGAATCCCGGCGAGCTTGGCTTCAAAGAGAACGACATTATAACTCTATTAAATCGCGTCGATGACAATTGGTATGAGGGTGCCGTCAATGGTCGAACCGGCTACTTCCCGCAGTCCTATGTGCAGGTGCAGGTACCACTGCCCAATGCCAACTAAATCTGTAGATGAAGAGCATGAATTATAATTAAAACTGAATGTTGGTTTCGTCGTCAACGGCGACCAGTTTGGCAGCACATGCATACAATACATATGTAGTAGTTGATTAAATGCGGATTAATACGGTTATAGTTACGGTTACGGCTTAGCTAGCACAGCACATTCATTCGTGGCCATAAACAGCAATTGAAACAGCAAATGCAACATGCAACATGCAACATACAACATACAACAAGCAACTAACAAATAGCAAATAGCAAAACAAGCATAGCAAGCGATAAGCGTTAAGTAACCAAATTTAAAAGCGAAATTTTACCAGTTGGCAACACAATAACTAATAAATTAATTACAATTAAATTAAAGTATGTAATTATGTACTACTATTTACTACATTTTCAAATTGTTCAAATGCCGAATAGAAGATTTTCCATGCGTTTTCCAGTATGTCTGCAATTGTTCGTTCAACTTTTGAATTCAACATTTTTTATTAATGCTAAATCAACAAAAAAAAAAAACTATTTCGATTCAGATATGCAAAATGTATTTATTAACACAAAATTTTGGCAGAATGTCAACTCAATATATAAATTAGATAGATATACATACATACACATAATACATGCATAAATATGTTGCGATTTTGCGATGTTGCAATTTTTCTGCTTTCTTATAAATTGATCGTTGTAATTTCAAGCTAATTTCCATTGCGCTCTCTATGCAAAACGCTATCTACCTACCTAACAGCATATACCTACTAGTATACCTATACCTATTATTATTATTGTAAAACTATCCTAAAAAACTGATATTTGTGCAAAAACAATACTCCCCACAATCTATCCCCAAAAAGGCATACGAAAGATGAAGAAGGAGAATAAGATTTAAATCTGTCTTAATGTTTGTTGTAAAATTTAAAGAATAATTCAAATTCAAGGATAAACAGAACTAAATTTGTATCCTACTTTTTTGCTCCTTTTTATGTGTGTTGTTTTTTTGTTATTTATATACATAAATATTATATAAATCAAATATATATACACCTATATATATATATATATATATAAATATAGATATATTTATTAAGCATATTATCTACATGTATATTTATTATTATGTATTTATTATAACATATACTGAGCAGCAAATAATAATAACAGTAATAATATTTATTAACAGCAAAGTAATGAACAACGTAACGGAATCCTCCTAAGCAAAACCAGAATATAACTAGTTAAATTTGAAAATACGAGTAATTACTGATATTAAAAACGTTGATAATAACTATGTATAAACAAAAACCAGTCAAGTCAGTCGAAGCGAAGCATAGCAAACAAATAACTAAACAAAAGCAAATGAGTTTACTAACAGTAAATGCCTAGAAGAATACCTATGTATGTATTTCAATTTCTGCACCTCTGCAGAATCAGATGAGTCAAGCCCCTATTACCAGGCGATATATACAAAGCATGTATGTACTATTATTATGTATACATAAGAACAAGAGTATACACAATTATATATTTACTGATAATAAATTAGTTAATGAGCAACAAAGTTGAAATTTACGATCGCTAAAATAAAACATTCGCCGCGACACTTGCCAAACATTTCCAGAAAGAGAAATTTGGTCTCATCGCTCGGGGCATTGATGTTGCTGGCAAAAGTAAAACAATAATAATTGTAATTATGCATTTGTGTGTTGGATATAAAGTAAAATTAAAGTATATATATATATATATATATATACATACAAGTACATACCCTATATACTTACAAATAATACAACAAATTATATAAGAATAACGCTACAAAAAAAAAACCGATGCCCTAATTTATGCAAAAACCAAAATTTAATACATTTAATTTTCAATGTGTCTTTCGTTCAAAATCATAAAAAAAAGGAAAAACCAATTTGCGTTTTGTTATTTGCATGTTGACCTTAAAGCAGATATCAACCATTACCACCGATTTTGCCCTCCCAGCCTCTCTTCCGGTTGGCCTTGGCCCAGCCCCGAGCTCTCTGCATGTTGCGTAACATTGATTTGGATGCTGCACGTTGCCGGAGGCTGACGGGGGGATGGGGCACGACAGAGCGTCGTCGTCAGCGTCCACAATAAGGCAAAAAGAGCATTGAAATTTTCGATTTTTCACAAAACACAATGAGGCAGACGAGGAGACAAAATTTGTAACCCATCCTTCCTCCCCCCCTACATCAAACAGAGAACGATGGCCCAGTTCGCATGACATTGAAACGTGACGCAACACTCCCCGCGCATATCATCATCCGCTGAGGTCATGCCGTCATTGCAGAGGATTCTGAACAGTCAGTCTCAAGTGGGGGCATTTCTGAACTCCACAAGGATGAAAGGATTTCTGAATATAATTGTGAGTCACGGAAATTGTTTGTTTCTATGACAATAAGCGACGTCAGTCATTACAGATATAGTGTAGCTGAGATAATGATCTTTTATATAATATAAAATATGAGAATGGTAAAGATAATTAAATTATTTTTCTGCTGCGTATCTGTTTTCGAAGATTATTAATAAAATTAATGTTTATTTTTGTAAAACATTTTTATAATTTAATTAAACTCCAACGGAAACGTTTCAATTCTCTAGAAATTGTGATTTTGAGACGTAAACTGTGTAAGTTTTAGCTTATTTAAAATTATTTTCCATCTTAGTATCTTCTTGACTACCTTAAATATATTTAAAAAAAAAAAAAAAAAAAA